>NC_074704.1:5725754-5742410 GCF_029448725.1 Salvelinus fontinalis
GATGAGGGATAGAAGAGGGAACGAGGTCCTGAGCTGTCCCTACAAGACCTGATCCAGAAACAAAGAGGGATAGAAGAGGGACCAAAGTCCTCAGCTGTCCCTACAAGTCCCAAAGTTCTTTATCTCTCTCTCAGGAAAATGGAATATTAAAAATACCTTTTTGAGAAATATAAAAAAAATACACACAAAGACTGAATGGGGGCTTTAATGCCACATTCTCTAAGATAAATATTTTTATTATTTAATTTTTTATTTTACCGTTATTTTACCAGGTAAGTTGACTGAGAACACGTTCTCATTTGCAGCATCGACCTGGGGAATAGTTACAGGGGAGAGGAGGGGAATGAATGAGCCAATTGTAAACTATCCATCACATATGTAAACAGATCACGCTTAACAACATATCACTCGATTAACAACATATAACACTCGATTAAAACCCCCCACAAAAAAACAGAGTCAGAGTAAAAAAAAAAAAGACTATTTAATCACAGTGTGTGTACATAATCTTCATAAAAACAGACACACTCCATATTCAATTCATATCTTGGGATTTTAAAACATAAAACATACAAATGTGTATTTGAGTAGGTTTTCTCCAATTTGATTTCATATGGAAATAAGAGCGTAAACAAAACCACAAAGCACCAATTTTCAGTAAAAGATGAGACAAGTGTGGGAGCAATGTGTGTGTTACGTCATGAATTGTAAGTATGTGAAATATCGCTCTCCACACTGGGAGCATAGGTAAGGCTTCTCCGCTGAGAGGGTAACCTCGGTCTTTCAGATGCCTAAACTGGGTAAATATCTTTCTACACTGAGAGCATTCATAACATTTCTCTCTCGTGTGGATTCTTTCATGTGATTTCAGTTGCCTTAACCAGGTAAATGTCATTTCACACTGGGAGCAGTGGAAAGGCTTTTCTCGTGTGTCTTTGCTCATGAATTTTCAGGAAGCCTGATGAGGTACTATTTCCACACAGATCAGTGATGTGGCGTTTCTCCTGTGTGTCCACTCATGTGATTTCAGGTTACTTAAGCGGTTAAAACGCCTTCCACACTGGGAACATTGGTAGGGCTTCTCTCCGGTGTGTGTTCTCTCATGCTCTTTCAGTTGCCTTAATGTGCTGAAATTCTTTTCACATTGGAAACAGTGGTAAGGCTTTTCCCCTGTGTGTACTCTTTCATGTTCCTTCAGGTTACTTAGCCGCTTAAAAGTATTACCACATAGAGGGCATTTATGAGGCTTATCTCCTGTGTGTATTATCTCATGTGATTTCAGGCAACTTAACCGTTTACATCTCTTTCCACACTGGGAGCATTGGTAAGGCTTTTCTCCTGTGTGTATTCTATTATGTATTTTCAGGCTCCCTAGCTGGGTAAAACTCTTTCCACACTGGGAACATTGGTAGGGCTTCTCTCCGGTGTGTGTTCTCTCATGCGCTTTCAGTTGCCTTGACCAGCTAAAACTCTCTTCACAATGGATACAGTGGTAAGGCTTTTCCCCTGTGTGTACTCTCTTATGGTCCTTCAAGTTACTTAACCGCTTAAAAGTATTACCACATTGAGGGCATTTGTGAGGCTTATCTCCTGTGTGTATTATCTCATGTGATTTCAGGCAACTTAACTGTGAAAATCTCTTTACACACTGGGAGCATTGGTAAGGCTTCTCTCCTGTGTGTATTCTATTATGTATTTTCAGGCTCTCTAACAGGGCAAAACTCTTTCCACATTGGGAACATTGGTAGGGCCTCTCTCCAGTGTGTATTCTTCCATGCACCTTCAGTGTCCGTAATTGGGTAAAACTTTTTCCACACTGGGAGCAGTGGTGTCGTCTTGCTGGTTCAGACGTCTCTGGTTCCTCTGAGTCTGGTCTCTCTCCTGGCAAAGACAGAGTGTTTATTTTAACAGAGAGATCAGGATTGTATTCACTAGAAACTAAACGCAAGCAAACAGGCCGAGATGGAAAGGGACGACTAGCGGAACTTGTACAATAAGAAATGCTCGTTTCTGCTTTCCATTGCAAAACATTTTGCTACAGTGTGCACAAATGAATACGACCCTGAATGAAACCTCCACATGATAAAACTGTATTCCTGTGAGGTTGAATATCAGATCCCTCAATAACATGAGGCCAAGTTAATCACTAGGACAAATACAAGCAGTACAACAGCTGGAAACCAAGTCTCATCTAGAAAAGTAAGCCCCCTTCCTCCCCCCACACTCGTTGTAGCTTTAAAGGAGGACTGAGCGCAGCGATTCCACATGTGTTTTCTGGTGCTCATTATAAAAAAATGTGATTTGGGTCTTGGGGATGTGGTTGGGGGTGTGGCTTCAATGTGGGAGTGTTATGTTACAAATCATACCCTGGCAGTTACTGTTGTTTGTTGCTCCAACTTCACCATAGCAACAAGATAGCCACGACCACTTCCTCAAAATAGGCTAGTCAGAATGAATCTAAGATAGATCAAGAAATCTGTCATTCATTTTTGCTAAGGTCGTCGTCACGTAATTTTACATCCAGCTAAGATGTTTGGTGCAGTATTTCTCATGTTAAAAAATGTGCATGGAAAACTAGTCAGTGCAGTGCATACAGTAAGTATCGAGTCAGCTGCGGACTGATTTCTGAGAACACGTTTATAACATCACCAGCAAGCTGTCAAACTACTGTTAATAAAGCACAAGCTGCTACACGCTGTTTATCAGTGCCTTGCTAGCTAGCTAAATTCACTGTTTATCAGTGTCTTGCTAGCTAGCTAAATTCACTGTTTATCAGTGCCTTGCTAGCTAGCTACATTCACTGTTTATTAGTGCCTTGCCAGCTAGCTAAATTCACTGTTTATCAGTGCCTTGCCAGCTAGCTAAATTCACTGTTTATCAGAGCCTTGCTAGCTAGCTAAATTCACTGTTTATCAGTGACTTGCTAGCTAGCTAAATTCACTGTTTATCAGTGCCTTGCTAGCTAGCTAAATTCACTGTTTATCAGTGCCTTGCTAGCTAGCTAAATTCACTGTTTATCAGTGCCTTGCTAGCTAGCTAAATTCACTGTTTATCAGTGCCTTGCTAGCTAGCTAAATTCACTGTTTATCAGTGCCTTGCTAGCTAGCTAAATTCACTGTTTATCAGTGCTTTGCTAGCTAGCTAAATTCACTGTTTATCAGTGCTTTGCTAGCTAGCTAAATTCACTGTTTATCAGTGCTTTGCTAGCTAGCTAAATTCACTGTTTATCAGTGCCTTGCTAGCTAGCTAAATTCCAATGTTGTTTGTAAATGAAGCTAGAAAGTAGGTAGACACATTGCCATGCCACAATCAGCTTATCAAGTCACTGGCGTCAGACACATTTAGTTATTTACAACTTTCTCACTATATCTATTAACCAGAGTGAGAGTCTGTCTGGCATTGTTTCATTGCGAACAATTTTACAAAACAGGCAGCCGGACACAAAATGGTCACGAATGGGTTTTAGAATGTTGGAATATTGACAAGTGGCAGTTGTGAGCGATTGTATGTTGCCCCTCTAAGTTTACTGTGTTGTCTGTCATCACCTTAAAACCAAGCGTTTGTACTATTTTCAGTTGCACTCTCTGTTTCTCTCTGATACATATTTCCACACACAACTTACTTATTTTCACCAGGTCATGCTTTTTTTAGCCATGGCTAAATCATTGAAACCAAGCCCAAACTCTTAACCAATACTCTTCCTCTTTAGGATGGTCTATTTAAAAAGGACCCTTCCCTTTGCTTTTGAATGGCACTGGAGGCGGAGAAATAGCCATAAGTGCTCACTCTAAAACAGTCGCAGACTCAAGGTAATAAATATAATTGCCGCCAGCCAAATTGAACGTTATACATGTTTTTTGTTTTTTTAAACATAGCAAAATAATGCTTTCATTAATGAATGGACATACCTGTCACTGTTAATGCATTCAACCTGTCAGTCTATAGGTACATGTGCATCATTTAGCGGAATGAAATTGCAGCATGTGTATTTTCTTTAGTCGTCAAGTATCTTATCACACAGCATACAGAGCCTATGAACGGAATATCACCTGTCAGACAGCACCAAGTATCTTATCACACAGCATACAGAGCCTATGAACGGAATGTCACCTGTCAGACAGCACCAAGTATCTTATCACACAGCATACAGAGCCTATGAATGGAATATCACCTGTCAGACAGCATCAAGTATCTTATCACACAGCATACAGAGCCTATGAACGGAATGTCACCTGTCAGACAGCACCAAGTATCTTATCACACAGCATACAGAGCCTATGAATGGAATATCACCTGTCAGACAGCACCAAGTATCTTATCACACAGCATACAGAGCCTATGAACGGAATGTCACCTGTCAGACAGCACCAAGTATCTTATCACACAGCATACAGAGCCTATGAACGGAATGTCACCTGTCAGACAGCACCAAGTATCTTATCACACAGCATACAGAGCCTATGAACGGAATATCACCTGTCAGACAGCACCAAGTATCTTATCACACAGCATACAGAGCCTATGAACGGAATGTCACCTGTCAGACAGCACCAAGTATCTTATCACACAGCATACAGAGCCTATGAATGGAATATCACCTGTCAGACAGCATCAAGTATCTTATCACACAGCATACAGAGCCTATGAACGGAATGTCACCTGTCAGACAGCACCAAGTATCTTATCACACAGCATACAGAGCCTATGAATGGAATATCACCTGTCAGACAGCACCAAGTATCTTATCACACAGCATACAGAGCCTATGAACGGAATGTCACCTGTCAGACAGCACCAAGTATCTTATCACACAGCATACAGAGCCTATGAACGGAATGTCACCTGTCAGACAGCACCAAGTATCTTATCACACAGCATACAGAGCCTATGAACGGAATATCACCTGTCAGACAGCACCAAGTATCTTATCACACAGCATACAGAGCCTATGAACGGAATATCACCTGTCAGACAGCACCAGAGCTGCTGCTGAGAGCCTGCTTCAGCTCTTTAAACAGCTTGTTGCTGCTGGAGTGAACCATCTGCTTTAATAAGCCCAGACACTGCCAGCTTGTTGCTGCTGGAGTGAACCATCTGCTTTAATAAGCCCAGACACTGCCAGCTTGTCGCTGCTGGAGTGAACCATCTGCTTTAATAAGCCCAGACATTGCTAGCTTGTCGCTGCTGGAGTGAACCATTTGCTTTAATAAGCCCAGACACTGCCAGCTTGTCGCTGCTGGAGTGAACCATCTGCTTTAATAAGCCCAGACACTGCCAGCTTGTTGCTGCTGGAGTGAACCATCTGCTTTAATAAGCCCAGACACTGCCAGCTTGTCGCTGCTGGAGTGAACCATCTGCTTTAATAAGCCCAGACACTGCCAGCTTGTTGCTGCTGGAGTGAACCATCTGCTTTAATAAGCCCAGACACTGCCAGCTTGTCGCTGCTGGAGTGAACCATCTGCTTTAATAAGCCCAGACACTGCGCAACAATTCTAAATGCAATCACATGTAAAAAAAATATACATAAAAAGAAAAAGATCTACAATTTGTATTTCTCAACTGGTAATTGAAGTGCACCTCCCATTCGCCATTTAAGTGCATAACCAACGGTAGGCAGACTTGCAATGTGAGCTGGAGGCAGTATGCATTTTGAAAACATACACCTAATTGTTTGAAACCCAAACGTTTTACTTCATATTATATAGGCTGTCTTACTTTGCTTTAAAGTAGCTGAGCCAAAACCCGACAATAGATACGTGGGATCAATTAGGCCCATTTTATTGGTTCTCATTGGTCAGCATTTGTCTCCTGTTCTACTGTCTTTCGTTGTCCAGAAGCCAAAGGCACAATCCTAGTCATATTAGTAACCCACGTATCTTTAGATTTCCCTCTCTTTCTAAAATCCTGACGGAGATTAAAATATATATCTGTCACATGTAGAACCGCGAGCATCAGGTGAGCTGTTTAAAATGGTGTTTTCCCACAAATCGCATTTTGGCAAATGTTTTGAAAATAACCTTTTATTGGCTGCTTCATTACAGGAGTTGCATGTTCTGTTCATTTGAATTAGCCATAATGCTAATCTAAATATGATTTCTGTCATTCTGAGCATCGTGGGTGGACGCTCTAATTGGTTACACCACCCAATGCATATGGGTCCGAAAAATTTCTCAAATGACCAGTAAGTAAAAAATATTCCTGGTCACGTTGTCCGGCGCCACATTTTCCTAACTGAAACAATGCCACGTTCACAATTATCCTTAAGGTATATATATATATTTTAGAATTCAGGGTTCATTTTAAAAGTTTAAGTCGGAAATTACATGTATTTTGGCCATTACAGAGGAGGAGGGAAAGTCTCAAAAAAGGCTTTTCAGTCAATCATATTTCATGTCTATTTGAAAGAGCTCTCAGAGCTTGTTTCTCCACTCACAGCTGTCCCCCAGTGTTAGTTATAACATGGATAGCCATTTCGAAGGAAAGGCTTGGCTGAACACAAAAACTATACATTTTTTGAGATTGTGATCTCCATTATTAATTTAGAGAGGAAAACAATCGTGATGGACGTTACACCCTTCGTGATGGACGTTACACCCTTCGTGATGGACGTTACACCCTTCGTGATGGACGTTACACCCTTCGTGATGGACGTTACACCCTTCGTGATGGACGTTACACCTGTCATGATGTTACACCTGTCATGACGTTACACCTGTCATGACGTTGCCCTCTTTGGGTACAGCAAGCACCACCCCCCCTCTCTCTATACTCCCTACACCAGGCTCTGTTAGGGAGTCATAAATTCCTGGAGGAGATTCTCTCCTCATGGCCAGAGTATAGAGAGAGAGAGTGAGTTTTCATAGAGAGAACAAATGAATTTCTTCCACCTCACAGAACTCGAGAACTGAACAATATTCCCGTTCTGGAGAATGTATAAAAGGTCGTGAGGTGGCTAGCTACGAACTGGTCCGTTTGGTACAATTTTGTGAAACTCATGAGAGACAATACAGCCACATTACCATAACCCTGTTTATACAAGAGTCTCAGTTTGGAGGCTTGCATCTAATTGTGGTATAAAATTAATGAGTAAAGATGAAACTATTTGTGAAATTATGTGATGCTATGTAATGATGTTGATGTGAGAGAATTGTATTTCTGTTTAAAGTCTCACTAAGTCATTGGCACGCACCCAGGAGCACAGACATGACCTGGTGTCATGGGACAGCCCTTTTCTATGTTCTGAATAAAAACCCCACCGTGGGAATTTATCTTGAGACCAGCTTACCTCGATAACCACGAGAGGGCTAAGGTTTCAGACCAGTACCTCATCACAGAGGGCTACGGTTTGAGTAGAGACCATGCATTTCTCTAGCTGAATTCTTAACCATACCACATTGTTAAACTCTTAGACTATCGAACTGGCAGAATAAGAACAAATCGTTGATACTAATTACTGGTCTGCAGATAGGAATTCGGTATCATTGAACGCAAAGACCGACAACCGCCGAAACATCTACCCTATAACAATATTGCTGAATGTTACTCTGAACTATCCATTCTAACCACGGCAGAGAGAGAGAGGGCGGACAAACTCTTCAACAGAAACAAACTTTCCAACAAAGATCAGGACGACACACTGAGCGTAAATATATATATTGATTGCAATTATTCCCGAATGGTTGAGCGTTCATGTGCAAAGCATTATTATTTCAATTCTTATAATTATCAACTTTGTAGTGAACTTTTGTCCACCAAGCCGCGATACCGGTTTAGCCCACTAGGGCACATCCACTATCATTTCCTTGTAACTATATCTACTGTTTGTTTATGCATTTCTGTGATTTATTTAGTTAGTAATTAAATGATTTAAGACAATTGATGTATGGATGACTCATAGTGAAGACTGGGTTCGTGCAGATAACCAACAATTTACTACGTTCAGAATGAGACTAACGTGAGGTAAAGAATATTCATTAATAAGAAGACTAATTAATCAGATATTAAAATATCTGAAAGTTATATTAGGAAAATTATAACTTTGTAATCTGAATATTTTCCTTGGTGCCCCGACTTCCTAGTTAATTACAGTTACATGATTAAGTAGTTTAATCATGTAATAATAATTACAGAGAATTTTTTTAAAAGATTCATCTTCAGTTTAATGATGCCAAAAACACAACACACCCTCCGCTGTGGACGCTACACCCTCCGCTGTGGACGCTACACCCTCCGTTGTGGACGCTACACCCTCCGCCGTGGACGCTACACCCTCCGCCGTGGACGCTACACCCTCCGCCGTGGACGCTACACCCTCCGCCGTGGACGCTACACCCTCCGCCGTGGACGCTACACCCTCCGCCGTGGACGCTACACCCTCCGCCGTGGACGCTACACCCTCCGCCGTGGACGCTACACCCTCCGCCGTGGACGCTACACCCTCCGCCGTGGACGCTACACCCTCCGCCGTGGACGCTACACCCTCCGCCGTGGACGCTACACCCTCCGCTGTGGACGCTACACCCTCCGCCGTGGACGCTACACCCTCCGTTATGGATGTTACAGATGGACAGACATTCAGATCTTAAATATTTCTTGATTTAAAATCTATCATAACACATTTGTTTACATTTGGAATGTTCAGTAGTAGTACCTTAGGTTTGCATAATTCTAGGTAGGGCTGGGCTATATGGCCTAAAAATCACATTAAAAAAACATTTAATTTATGGGTGTTTTATTATATCCAGTCACTGGCCAGTTTATTAGGTACACCACCTTGTTCACAAAAATGGATCGCTCCTACAGACAGTGAGTCACGTGGCCGTGGCTTGCTATATAAAGCAGGCAGACCGGCATCAATGAATTCAGTTATTGTTCAATTGAACGTTAGGATGGGAAAACGAGTGACCTAAGAGACTTTGAGCGAGGTATGGTCATCAGTGCCAGGCGGGCCGGATCCAGTGTCTCAGAAACAGCCGCCCTCCTGGGTTTTTCATGCATGACAGCATCTAGGGTTTACAATAGAATGGTGTGACAAACAAAATCCAGTCAGCGGCAGTCCTTTGTGGGCGAAAAAAAGCTTGTTAATGATGTCAAAGGGTGGCAGGTAGAGCGTTGGACTAGTAACCCAGGTGTCAGGGGCCGGCAGGTAGTCTTGTGGTTAGAGCGTTGGACTAGTAACCCAGGTGTCAGTGGGCGGCAGGTAGCCTCGTGGTTAGAGCGTTGGACTAGTAACCCAGGTGTTAGTGGGCGGCAGGTAGCCTAGTGGTTAGAGCGTTGGACTAGTAACCCAGGTGTCAGTGGGCGGCAGGTAGCCTCGTGGTTAGAGCTTTGGACTAGTAACCCAGGTGTCAGTGGGCAGCAGGTAGCCTAGTGGTTAGAGCGTTGGACTAGTAACCCAGGTGTCAGTGGGCAGCAGGTAGCCTCGTGGTTAGAGAGTTGGACTAGTAACCCAGGTGTCAGTGGGCAGCAGGTAGCCTAGTGGTTAGAGAGTTGGACTAGTAACCCAGGTGTAAGAGGGCGGCAGGTAGCCTCGTGGTTAGAGCGTTGGACTAGTAACCCAGGTGTCAGTGGGCAGCAGGTAGCCTAGTGGTTAGAGCGTTGGACTAGTAACCCAGGTGTCAGGGGGCGGCAGGTAGCCTCGTGGTTAGAGCGTTGGACTAGTAACCCAGGTGTCAGGGGGCGGCAGGTAGCCTAGTGGTTAGAGCGTTGGACTAGTAACCCAGGTGTCAGTGGGCGGCAGGTAGTCTCGTGGTTAGAGCATTGGACTAGTAACCCAGGTGTCAGGGGGCGGCAGGTAGTCTCGTGGTTAGAGCGTTGGACTAGTAACCCAGGTGTCAGGGGGCGACAGGTAGCCTAGTGGTTAGAGCGTTGGACTAGTAACCCAGGTGTCAGTGGGCGGCAGGTAGTCTCGTGGTTAGAGCATTGGACTAGTAACCCAGGTGTCAGTGGGCGGCAGGTAGTCTCGTGGTTAGAGCATTGGACTAGTAACCCAGGTGTCAGGGGGCGGCAGGTAGCCTCGTGGTTAGAGCGTTGGACTAGTAACCCAGGTGTAAGGGGGCGGCAGGTAGCCTAGTGGTTAGAGCGTTGGACTAGTAACCCAGGTGTAAGAGGGCGGCAGGTAGCCTAGTGGTTAGAGCGTTGGACTAGTAACCCAGGTGTAAGGGGGCGGCAGGTAGCCTAGTGGTTAGAGCGTTGGACTAGTAACCCAGGTGTCAGTGGGCGGCAGGTAGCCTCGTGGTTAGAGCTTTGGACTAGTAACCCAGGTGTCAGTGGGCAGCAGGTAGCCTAGTGGTTAGAGCGTTGGACTAGTAACCCAGGTGTCAGTGGGCAGCAGGTAGCCTCGTGGTTAGAGAGTTGGACTAGTAACCCAGGTGTCAGTGGGCAGCAGGTAGCCTAGTGGTTAGAGAGTTGGACTAGTAACCCAGGTGTAAGAGGGCGGCAGGTAGCCTCGTGGTTAGAGCGTTGGACTAGTAACCCAGGTGTCAGTGGGCAGCAGGTAGCCTAGTGGTTAGAGCGTTGGACTAGTAACCCAGGTGTCAGGGGGCGGCAGGTAGCCTCGTGGTTAGAGCGTTGGACTAGTAACCCAGGTGTCAGGGGGCGGCAGGTAGCCTAGTGGTTAGAGCGTTGGACTAGTAACCCAGGTGTCAGTGGGCGGCAGGTAGTCTCGTGGTTAGAGCATTGGACTAGTAACCCAGGTGTCAGGGGGCGGCAGGTAGTCTCGTGGTTAGAGCGTTGGACTAGTAACCCAGGTGTCAGGGGGCGACAGGTAGCCTAGTGGTTAGAGCGTTGGACTAGTAACCCAGGTGTCAGTGGGCGGCAGGTAGTCTCGTGGTTAGAGCATTGGACTAGTAACCCAGGTGTCAGTGGGCGGCAGGTAGTCTCGTGGTTAGAGCATTGGACTAGTAACCCAGGTGTCAGGGGGCGGCAGGTAGCCTCGTGGTTAGAGCGTTGGACTAGTAACCCAGGTGTAAGGGGGCGGCAGGTAGCCTAGTGGTTAGAGCGTTGGACTAGTAACCCAGGTGTAAGAGGGCGGCAGGTAGCCTAGTGGTTAGAGCGTTGGACTAGTAACCCAGGTGTAAGGGGGCGGCAGGTAGCCTAGTGGTTAGAGCGTTGGACTAGTAACCCAGGTGTAAGAGGGCGGCAGGTAGCCTCGTGGTTAGAGCGTTGGACTAGTAACAGAAAGGTTGCAAGATCGAATCCCCGAGATGATAAGGTAAAAATCTGTCATTCTGCACCTGAACAAGTCAGTTAACCTACTGTTCTCCGGTAGGCCGTCATTGTAAATAAGAGTTTGTTCTTAACTGACTTGCCTCGTTGATGAGGTCAAAGGAGAATGGCAAGAATCGTGCAAGCTAATAGGCGGGCGACAAAGAACGGCATCTCAGAATGCACAACTGGTCGATCCTTGTCATGGATAGACTATTGCAGCAGACAACCACACTGGGTTCCATTCCTATCAGCTAAGAACAAGAAGAAGCGGCTAGCATAGACCCATAGACCTCCAGTCATTGTGCTATAGGTATCTGCTAGCATAGACCCATAGACTTACAGTCATTGTGCTATAGGTATCGGCTAGCATTGACCCATAGACTTCCGGTCATTGTGCTAAAGGTATCTGCTAGCATAGACCCATAGAATTCCAGTCATTGTGCTATAGGTATCGGCTCGCATTGACCCATAGACTTCCGGTCATTTTATTCCTGCTGGTTAGCAACTTCCTTCAAACTACTCGCAGAGACATACAGATTATAGCCACGAGTTCATCTGACTATAAATAAAGGGCCTCATTGCCAAAGGGCCTCATTGCCAAAATCACGAAGTATCCCTTTAAGAATAATTATTTATGTGGTTTCATTTTGAAATGAACTTAATTTGTGCATTTCTCAAGTTGACCTTCCCACATAATCAGCCAGACTTTTGCTAATATGTTAATTCTCCTCAAAAAGCTTGTCGATTTCATGTAACATAAAGCTTCTATTTGTTTTATTTCGCCAATATTTAGAATTCCGATTTCCTTGGTATACTCTGCCCAAGGGGTACTACAGACAAACATCAAATATTGAATTTATATTTTGTCTGTGATTTTGCGTGCAAATGTAATGTCAATAACGCTGGAATCACCCATAACTTCAGGAGAATGACCCTTTAAAATAACATCAGTTCAACAGAAATACATATTCAGGGGCATCAGTTCAACAACTGCAGAGTTTGTGCCCCTTTTTTAAAGACAATACTCACTGGTGTTAATCAGATCTCCATTTTGCTCTTCTTCCTCCTCCAATGTGACAGTGATCTCCCCCTCCTCCTTTACTCCAAAAACGTCTTCCTCCTCTTTCACCGTGACAGTCGTCTCTTCTTTCACTGTAAAAACGGCACCCTCTTGTTTATCTTCCCCCTCCTCTTTCACTGTAACAGCCTCATCATTTACTTCTTGTTTAACTGTGACAGCCTCCTCCTCCCTCTCCTCTTTCACGAGAGCGTTCTTCTCCGTCCAGCAGTCCTCTTTAGCAGGGGGGTAGTAGCTTTTTGAACTCATCATCGGGGATGTTAGCATTAGCGATTAGCCAGTGCTACTGCTACCTTAACCAGACAGCTAGCTGACGTATATTCGATATTAAAAGGGGTAACTAGTAGATACGAAAGAAATGTGTTTATTAAAACCCAGTGGCTAATAATCACCGAAAGCTTTTTGAAGTCATTGTCGGGGATGTTAGCTAGTTAGCATTAGCGACTAACCTATAGCTACTGCTACCTTAACCAGACAGCTAGCTGACTAACACCAACGTAAATGTGCTATTAAAAGGGGTAACTAGTAGATACGACAGACGTGTGTTTAAAACAGTGGCAATTAATCACCGAAAGCGTATAAAGAGCTCACATCTTCCTGCTACGTCGGCTAGCAAGGCTACCGAGGTCGCTGCTGTGGTTGTTGAAGAAACTTCCCGTCCATTAGATCATACGTCACAATGGCAGCATTGCGTGAAATACGTCATTCGCCATCTGCTGATTAGAATGGGTAACGCAGTTTAGGAAAATACGATGCATTTTATTTTCAGACTAAAAGTTTACTTCCCATTTATTTCATTACAGAGTGATGTGAAGTGCTTCTTTCTCCCTCTTCAATCCATTTTGCTCTTGACCTTACAAAGGCACCCTTTGATCCGTATAAAGCTGTTCTAATTCTAGTTGTAAAGACTTGAATACAGACTCTTCTTCTTCAGATAGATTATCTTTTTTTAGAAAACTGTCAAGCTTGCTCATCAGCTCTTTTTCTCTGTTCTTTAAGTGCATCAACTCTTTGGCACGTTTAATGGCTACCACTCTGACTTTATATTTGAAAAATGTCCATCTACTTCCATGGCCCAAGTCTTTTCTTGCAAAAATATCTTTGGCAAACGATTTAATGTTTTCAATGAGAGTAGTATCTTTAAGAAGTGTGTTGTTTAAATTCCAATATCCTCGAGTATCTTTAGATTTTTTAGTAGCTTGTAAATTCAGGGAAATCAAGTGATGATCAGAAAAGGGAGCCAACTGATAATCTACATCTATAACAAATTGTAACAAAAAGGGGGAAATTAGGAATAAATAAATTCTAGATTTACGTGACATAGTTTTGTTGGTCCAGGTATAACCCTTTGCATCCGGATTGAAATAACGCCAGGCATCCTCAACATAGAGATCCTTGCATAATGTAGTGATGATATTGCTATTTTGAAGGCTTTGACTCGTTCTAGGAGGAAAACGATCAACAGATGCATCAGGTGTTCCATTAAAATCCCCTGAAATAATTAGAAAAGCCTCTGAGTATTTGTTGCTTAAATCCTGTAGTTTCCTGGTAAATTGGGTAAAAGGGGTCTTATTTGGATCATGTGAGTTATGTCCATATACATTACAGATGATGAAAATAGCATTGTCAAGTTTAACAGTTACTATACCCATCTCCCACCCTGTGAAGATGTGGATTCTAGAACGTCACCTTTAAACTTGTGAATAAGTGTCAAAACATCAGCAGAATGATTTGATCCATGACTTAAATAAGCCATGTCTCCCCATTGTGATTTCCAAAATTTCAAATCACTTTCACCCGAATGAGTTTCCTGAAGAAGGACATAATCTGCATTATTGCGTTTACAATATTACAATAAGGCTTTCCTTTCTGTAAGATCTCTCAAACCCCGAGCATTCAGACTAACGATATTGAGTGAGTTGAAAACGAACTCCTGCATTAAAAAAAGAAAGAACACA
Source organism: Salvelinus fontinalis (assembly GCF_029448725.1). NCBI lineage: Eukaryota > Metazoa > Chordata > Actinopteri > Salmoniformes > Salmonidae > Salvelinus > Salvelinus fontinalis. Next base: position 5,739,999 of record NC_074704.1, read on the forward strand.
AACTAGATATCAGAAGTAGTAATGTGAACAATAAAACAAACAGTGAACCTTTAGAGGATTACTCCAACGGAAAACTACGCTCAGCTGAGGTAGCGGTGGTTAACAGTATAACAAATCTATTTACTTCCTTTTTTTTAGTTGGCAAGTGTTCATCAGTTGTAGTTCGAACGGTACATTTACTCGTGGCAGTACATTAACTGTACTCTTGGCACTTCCTCTCACAGCGACGCCATCTTGACTTCCCTGAGATGGCGATGTGAGTACTTCAGGTGATGCTTCTTGCGTGACGTGTAATCTAGTGGACGGGACAGGAGGCTTCTTCAACAGCGACAACAGATTCAACTACGCAGTAGCTTGCAATCGAAAATAAACCGAAACATTGAACCGTTTAAGACCAACCTTGTGTATATTACTCTTTGTGTTTTGAACATAATTTTGTTTGCCTATCATCTAATTAATTTAATCGTAATTTGCTTGTTAAATTAGCAAATGTGTTTCATTGATACTGCACTAGGCTAATCTCCCGGAGCACGAGCTCACTAAACTCGACGGAGAAAGAATCTCTGGTGAAAGGAGAGGAAGAAGCTTTCAGGATGAAAAAGGAGGAAGAGGAAGCTATCACATTGAAAGAAGAAGAGAATGATATTACAGTGAAAGAGGTTGTCAAAGTGGAAGAGGAGGTAGAAGCTTTCAGAATCAAAAAGGAGGAAGATGCCGTAACATTGAAAGAAGAGAATGTAGTGAAAGAAGAGGAAGAACCTTTTAGAGTAAAAGAGGAAGAGGAGGCTATCTCAATAAAAGAGGAGGAAGACGTTTTGGGAGTGAAAAAGGAGGAGACAGAATATCAGATTAACCCTAGTGAGTATTGTCTTAAAAACAGGGACACTATTCAGTTCTTGAAATAATGCTTTTATTTTAAAGGGGCATTCTACTGAAGTTCTACACTGTCGGAATTGTTTAAGGGCCAATGTGCCTTTGGTACATATTTTTAGGACTTTTAAATGGTTTTTATTGCATTCCCCACGTGGTCTATATTAAAGTGCACTTGATCTAGTATAACAGGCTTTTAAAATTCAATATCGGTGCATCATTTCTACTTAAAATATCAAATGGACTTAAAAGGAACCCATTTTACTGAACGACCCTTTTACATTGAATTAATCACAAACAATATTAAAAAAGCATAATTGAGTTGGTCAATTTAGGTCCTTTTTAGACATATTAATACCTTATGTAAGACCCTATGGTTGGAATAGAAGATCATAAGTTGACTGTCTGTTTGATGTTCTCATTCACACAGGAGAGAGACACGACTATTGTGGATCCTCTGGGGAGCATCAACAACATCCTGATGCTGACGAGGCAGAGAAGAGTCTCTCCAGATCAGAACACCAGATGGTGCAACTTGGTTTGGTCTAGCATACAGCTTGCTCTATCGGGATCTGGGCTGCATTTCTGTAAAGCACTTTATGTCAACCGTGACATCTGCATCCATAATGATATGTGTCTGTGTCCCCTCTTTATGGTTACTAGGACAACGCTAGCCCTTCCTCCCTCCCGGAGTCCCTGTATCGTGCCTCTCCCAGTAGCGCCTTACTGCTGGGTATAAAGAGGTTGTCTGTGCTGCTGGTGGACTGCAGGAAAACAACGGGGCTGAGTGTAACTGTGAGAGGAGGAGAAGAGAAGAAAGGATCAGATTTGACACATCAAAGTAAGTACTGTAGTTTAGTTTGAACAAATACAACAGATCTGCCCACTGGTATGAATTAAATCAAAATACAAATCAAATTTGATTTGTCACATGCAATAAATACAACAGCTGTAGACCTTACAGTGAAATGCTGACTTACAAGCCCTTAACCAAAAATGCAGTTTTAAGAAAAATAAGTGTTACGTAAAAAACAGATAAGTAAAAAGAAGAAAAATAACAAATATTTAAAGGACAGCAGTAAAACAACAGTATCGAGACTGTATACAGGAGGTGCCGGTACAGAGTCAATGTGCGGGGCACAGGTTAGTCAAGGAAAAATACTACTCCTATTACAGAGCATGTGGTAAAGATTCATATGGCACCCATTGTTGGAGGACTGTAACATCTAATGATGAGACATTATGGAGTCTTGAAGGAGGACTGGAGCATCTAATGATGAAACATTATGGAGTCTTGAAGGAGGACTGTAACATTTAATGATGAGACATTATGGAGTCATAAAGGAGGACTGTAGCATCTAATGATGAAACATTATGGAGTCTTAAAGGAGGACTGTAGCATCTAATGATGAAACATTATGGAGTCTTAAAGGAGGACTGTAGCATCTAATGATGAAACATTATGGAGTCTTAAAGGAGGACTGTAGCATCTAATGATGAAACATGATGGAGTCATAAAGGAGGACTGTAGCATCTAATGAT
>NC_074704.1:5742909-5823503 GCF_029448725.1 Salvelinus fontinalis
CACTTGACTATCAGAGTGTATTATGACATCAGATAGAACTACTCAGACATTCTAAATATCACTTGATTATCAGAGGGGTGTATTATGACATCAGATAGAACTACTCAGACATTCTAAATATCACTTGATTATCAGAGGGATGTATTATGACATCATATAGAACTACTCAGACATTCCAAATCAGGCTTCATCCATATCATGAAGGTGGACATTGACCCAACCATTTCAAAAGTAATGACCGGGATGACGGAAACAGGATATGCCTTTACAATTTCATTAATGCAGATAGACAATTTGTTTGTTTGTTTTACATGGTGGGGTCTTTATGTGTCAGTAAAAATGTATAAGTGAGAAATGGAGGTGGTTAACTCCTTTATCAGCAAATATTTATATACTAACCATCACATCTTAGTTAACTTGGAATCAAGTAATATGTTGTGTGGTCCTCCCTCTAAGACTTGGGAAACCATGCAGTTTATTGGGCTAAGGATTAAATAAGTTATGAACTTCACAGGGTGGTGAAACTGCATGTGATGAGCTTGATGCTCCTTTCCAATACATTTTGATGGTCTTATTCTGGTGACATGATGATCGATGCTTGGTTGCCATTTGATAAAATAAAATAATATCGCTCTCATCATGTAGGTAGCCTACCAGCACTGTATATGTGAGCTGCAGGCTACAGTGCACGGGACAAGAGCACGTTTTCTATTTGACGCAAGTTTTTAAAACCATCAGTAGAGTTGAAAATGTGATGGAAACCAATTTAACTTGTATTTTTCATTCGGTACATGGGAATTTAACAGCAAACTTTATTTTTTTGTGCACTACGTCATAACGCAAAGCCTTTAATCCGCAATAAGTCTGTTTGATGTAAACATTTCAGGTGGGAAAATATGTATATATTTTTTTGCAGATTTTAGAATATTCACATGAAAATCTGCACGGAAACTTAGCTACTAAGGTGGATATTGATCCAACACCTGCTGCTTTTTCAAACCAGCTCACTGGGCACAGACGTCAGATCAACATCCAGTTTTTATTTACATTTCTTTGAGTCGTCAAGTAAAGTGAATTCAACATGAAATCAACACAAAATGTCACCTGTCATTGGATTTAGGTTGCCAGTTCGGTGAAAAATTAAAAAAATACCTGCCGTTCAGGGCTTTTTACAAATCCAATCAGTTTTCAACATTAATCTATCATCACATGAATTTGTTTTGTTGAAATGACGTGGAAACAAAGTTTATTCAACCAGTGGGAGGCTTGTAAATGACCCCAGGAAGGTCAAACAAAGACCTTTTCATTGAGACAATGATAAACAGCAATCTGTGGGAGAGTTGTGGTGGATATTATAAAATAAGGATCTGCTGGAGTCCAAGTCAAACCAAGATTCTTTATTTCTGAGCTCAGAGAGAATAACAGTTACACAGCGCAGTGTAGACAGTCTGAATTCCTGAAGCATTGGGTGATGATCACATATCTTTATAGTTTCCTGTTCCTGGGAGGGACTTTATTCATACAAGGAAACAGGTGCAGCTGGTTTGCAACGCAGGATGATACTCCCAGGAACAGGAGATTATAATAGGACAGTTTCACAAAGTTAGTTACATACTCAGTTACGGAGACACATACAATTAACATTTTGCATTACAGAGTCTGTGAACATTTTCATTTCATTAAATCATCAGTGGGCCAACAATGCAAATGTTAACAATGGAACAAATGCATCACATCCAAATATCACTTGATTATCTGTAGTGCTGGAGGAAAGACACCCAGATAAACACAAACACAGAGTTTAAAAAAGGACCATTTAAATACATGGAATCTGATCTACTCTATATTCAAACTGACATACTCCATATTCACTTCATGTTTTCTAATAAAAACATACAAATATATGTTTGAGTATATTCACACTTCCCTGTGTGTATTCTCTCATGTCTTTTCAAGGTCCGTAAACGGCTATAACACCTTCCACACTGAGAGCAGTGGTAAGGCTTCTCCCCTGTGTGTATTCTCATGTTTTTTCAGATCCCCTGGCTGGCTGAAAAACTTTCCACACTGGGAGCAGTAGTAAGGCTTCTCACCTGTGTGTATTCTCTCGTGTTTTTTCAGGTTCCCTGACCGGTTAAAACACTTGCCACACTGGGAGCAGTGGTAAGGCTTCTCCCCTGTGTGTATTATCTCATGTTCTTTCAGATGCCCTGCCCGGCTGAAACACTTCCCGCACTGGGAGCAGTGGTAAGGCTTCTCCCCTGTGTGTGTCCTCTCGTGAACTTTCAGGGTCCTTAAATGGTTAAAACACTTGCCACACTGGGAGCATTGGTAAGGCTTCTCACCTGTGTGTATTCTCTTGTGTTGTTTCAGGTTCCCTAACTGGTTAAAACACTTGCCACACTGGGAGCAGTGGTAAGGCTTCTCCCCTGTGTGTGTCCTCTCATGAACTTTCAGGGTCCTTAAATGGTTAAAACTCTTTCCACACTGGGAGCAGTGGTAAGGCTTCTCCCCTGTGTGTATTCTCTCGTGTGATTTCAGGTTCCCTGACCGGTTAAAACACTTGCCACACTGGGAGCAGTGGTAAGGCTTCTCCCCTGTGTGTATTATCTCATGTTCTTTCAGATGCCATGACTGGTTAAAACTCTTTCCACACTGCAAGCAGTGGTAAGATATCTCCTCTGTGTGTATTCTCTCATGTCGGTACAGGTCCCTTAACTGGTTAAAACACTTTCCACAGTGGGAACATTGGTGTCTTCTTGTTGGTTTGGACGTCCCTGGCTCTGGTTCCTCTGAGTCTGGTCTTTCTCCTGCCAAAGACAGTGTGTTTTTAAAAAAAGAGATCTGAATGAAACCTCCACATGATAAATAGGCCTTGCTACGAGGGTAAATCCTAATCAGATCGCTCAATAACCTAAGGCCAGTTTTAACAATCTTGGTGTGATTTTAAAACAAATGTTGTAGAGTTTCCTGGTAATTACTGATAATGTTTACATTACTTATTTATTCATTCTGTTTTACAAGTCAGAACACAAAAAAACTAAACCGTTCTTGGACACTCAAGACACAGATGTCGCTTAATTCCAATCGAGCAGGTGGTTCTAAATATATAACTTTCATAGCTGTATGATACAGAATGCGACCTACAGTCGTGGCCAAAAGTTTTGAGAATTACACAAATATTAATTTCCACAAAGTTTGCTGCTTCAGTGTCTTCAGATATTTTTGTCAGATGTTACTATGACATTTTACATTTTTACATTTTAGTCATTTAGCTGACGCTCTTATCCAGAGCGACTTACAGTAGAGTGCATACATTTTTATTACATTTTTACATACTGAGACAAGGATATCCCTACCGGCCAAACCCTCCCTAACCCGGACGACGCTATGCCAATTGTGCGTCGCCCCACGGACCTCCCGGTTGCGGCCGGCTGCGACAGAACCTGGGCGCGAACCCAGCCCAGCCTGGGCGCGAACCCAGAGACTCTGGTGGCGCAGCTAGCACTGCGATGCAGTGCCCTAGACCACTGCGCCACCCGGGAGGCTATGAAATACTGAAGTATAATTACAAGCATTTCATAAGCGTCAAAGGCTTTTATTGGCAATGACATGAAGTTGATGCAAAGAGTTTTTTCCCTCATTCAACTTTTTCACTCCGGACGCTTTATCTGGACATGGTTCTTCAGTACTTTCAACAGCCAAAGCTAAGTAGTAACATTAACTTCATGTCTTTTAATTGCAGTCGATGTACTTATAATATACAGGAGAACGATCGCCTTACGGCGAGGATAGCTGTGCTGCAAGCCCAGCTTCAGACGCAATCGTTAGGCAAGGGTAATTTCAGTGTAGGAAAGGAAGAAACAGCGTCTGTGCCACCAGTAAGTACAGATACTAACGTTAGTATAAATCCCCCCGCACACAGGGGGCAGGGCTACCGACGTTAAGGCTAACCTGAAGATGGTGCTGGCTAAAGCTAAAACTGGCGAGTGTAGAGAGTATAGAGATATTGTTATCCACGTCGGCACCAACGATGTTAGGATGAAACAGTCAGAGGTCACCAAGCGCAACATAGCTTCAGCGTGTAAATCAGCTAGAAAGATGTTTCGGCATCGAGTAATTGTCTCTGGCCCCCTCCCAGTTAGGGGGAGTGACGAGCTCTACAGCAGAGTCTCACAACTCAATCGCTGGTTGAAAACTGTTTTCTGCCCCTCCCAAAAGATAGAATTTGTAGATAATTGGCCCTCTTTCTGGGACTCACCCACAAACAGGACCAAGCCTGACCTGCTGAGGAGTGACGGACTCCATCCTAGCTGGAGAGGTGCTCTCATCTTATCTACCAACATAGACAGGGCTTTAACTCCACAATGAAATAGGGTGCAGGCCAGGCAGCAGGCTGTTAGCCAACCTGCCAGCTTAGTGGAGTCTGCCACTAGCATAGTCAGTGTAGTCAGCTCAGCCATCCCCATTGAGACTGTGTCTGTCCCTCGACCTAGGTTGGGCAAAACTAAACATGGCGGTGTTCGCCTTAGCAATCTCATTAGGATAAAGACCTCCTCCATTCCTTCCATTATTGAAAGAGATCGTGATACCTCACATCTCAAAATAGGGTTACTTAATGTTAGATCCCTCACTTCAAAGGCAGTTATAGTCAATTAAATAATCACTGATCACAATCTTGATGTGATTGGCCTGACTGAAACATGGCTTAAGCCTGATGAATTTACTGTGTTAAATGAGGCCTCACCTCCTGGTTACACTAGTGACCATATCCCCGTGCATCCCGCAAAGGCGGAGGTGTTGCTAACATTTACGATAGCAAATTTCAATTTACAAAAAAGAAAATGACGTTTTCGTCTTTTGAGATTCTAGTCATGAAATCTATGCAGCCTACTCAATCACTTTTTATAGCTACTGTTTACAGGCCTCCTGGGCCATATACAGCGTTCCTCTCTGAGTTCCCTGAATTCCTATCGGACCTTGTAGTCATAGCAGATAATATTCTAATTTTTGGTGATTTTAATATTCATATGGAAAAGTCCACAGACCCACTCCAAAAGGCTTTCGGAGCCATCATCGACTCAGTGGGTTTTGTCCAACATGTCTCTGGACCTACTCACTGCCACAGTCATACTCTGGACCTAGTTTTGGTCCCATGGAATAAATGTTGTAGATCTTAATGTTTTTCCTCATAATCCTGGACTATCGGACCACCATTTTATTACGTTTGAAATCGCAACAAATAATCTGCTCAGACTCCAACCAAGGAGCATCAAAAGTCGTGCTATAAATTCTCAGACAACACAAAAATTCCTTGATGCCCTTCCAGACTCCTTCTGCCTACCCAAGGACATCAGAGGACAAAAATCAGTTAACCACCTAACTGAGGAACTCAATTTAACCTTGCGCAATACCCTAGATGCAGTTGCACCCCTAAAAAAGAAAAACAGAAACTAGCTCCCTGGTATACAGATAATACCCGAGCTCTGAAGCAAGCTTCCAGAAAATTGGAACGGAAATGGCGCCACACCAAACTGGAAGTCTTCCGACTAGCTTGGAAAGACAGTACCGTGCAGTATCGAAGAGCCCTCACTGCTGCTCGATCATCCTACTTTTCCAACTTAATTGAGGAAAATAAGAACAATCCAAAATTTATTTTTGATACTGTTGCAAAGCTAACTAAAAAGCAGCATTCCCCAAGAGAGGATGGCTTTCACTTCAGCAGAAATAAATTCAGGAACTTCTTTGAGGAAAAGATCATGATCATTAGAAAGCAAATTACGGACTCCTCTTTAAATCTGCGTATTCCTCCAGGGCTTAGCTGTCCTGGATCTGCACAACTCTGCCAGGGCCTGGGATCGGGAGAGACACTTAAGTGTTTTAGTACTATATCTCTTGACACAATGATGAAAATAATCATGGCCTCTAAACCTTCAAGCTGCATACTGGATCCTATTCCTACTAAACTACTGAAAGAGCTGCTTCCTGTGCTTGGCCCTCCTATGTTGAACATAATAAACGGCTCTCTATCCACCGGATGTGTACCAAACTCACTAAAAGTGGCAGTAATAAAGCCTATCTTGAAAAAGCCAAACCTTGACCCGGAAAATATAAAAAACTATCGGCCTATATCGAATCTTCCATTCCTCTCAATAAAAAAAAGAAAAAGCTGTTGCGCAGCAACTCACTGCCTTCCTGAAGACTAACAATATATACGAAATGCTTCAGTCTGGTTTTAGACCCCATCATAGCACTGAGACTGCACTTGTGAAGGTGGTAAATTACCTTTTAATGGCATCAGACCGAGGCTCTGCATCTGTCCTCGTGCTACTAGACCTTAGTGCTGCCTTTGACACCATCGATCACCACATTCTTTTGGAGAGACTGGAAACCCAAACTGGTCTACACGGACAAGTTCTGGCCTGGTTTAGATCTTATCTGTCGGAAAGATATCAGTTTGTCTCTGTGAATGGTTTGTCCTCTGACATTTCGGTGTTCCTCAAGGTTCCGTTTTAGGACCACTATTGTTTTCACTATATATTTTACCTCTTGGGGATGTTATTCGTAAACATAAGCTATGCGGATGACACACAGCTGTACATTTCAATGCAACATGGTGAAGCCCCAAAATTGCCCTCACTAGAAGCCTGTGTTTCAGACATAAGGAAGTGGATGGCTGAAAACGTTCTACTTTTAAACTCGGACAAAACAGAGATGCTTGTTCTAGGTCCCAAGAAACAAAGAGATCTTCTGTTAAATCTGACAATTAATCTTGATGGTTGTAAAGTTGTCTTAAATAAAACTGTGAAGGACCTCGGCGTTACTCTTGACCCTGATCTCTCTTTTCACGAACATATCAAGACTGTTTCAAGGACAGCTTTTTTCCATCTACGTAACATTGCAAAAATCAGAAATTTTCTGTCCAAAAATTACGCAGAAAAATGTATCCATGCATTTGTTACTTCCAGGCTAGACTACTGCAATGCTTTACTTTCCGGCTACCCGGATAAAGCACTAAATAAACTTCAGTTAGTGCCAAATACGGCTGCTAGAATCCTGACTAGAACCAAGAAATTTGATCATATTACTCCAGTGCTAGCTTCCCTACACTGGCTTCCTGTTAAGGCAAGGGCTGATTTCAAGGTTTTACTGTTAACCTATAAAGCGTTACATGGGCTTGCTCCTACCTATCTTTCCGAGTTGGTCCTGCCGTACATACCTACACGTACGCTACGGTCACAAGACGCAGGCCTCCTAATTGTCCCTAGAATTCCTAAGCAAACAGCTGGAGGCAGGGCTTTCTCCTATAGATCTCCATTTTTATGGAATGGTCTGCCTACCCATGTGAGAGACGCAGACTCGGTCTCAACCTTTAAGTCTTTACTGAAGACTTTTCTCTTCAGTAAGTCATATGATTGAGTGTAGTCTGGCCCAGGAGTGTGAAGGTGAATGGAAAGGCTCTGGAGCAACGAACCGCCCTTGCTGTCTCTGCCTGGCCGGTTCCCCTCCACTGGGATTCTCTACCTCTAACCCTATTACAGGGGCTGAGTCACTGGCTTACTGGTGCTCTTTCATGCCGTCCCTAGGAGGGGTGCGTCACTTGAGTGGGTTGAGTTACTGACGTGATCTTCCTGTCTGGGTTGGTGCCCCCATTGGTTTGTGCTGTGGTGGAGATCTTTGTGGGCTATACTCTGCCTTGTCTCAGGATTGTAAGTTGGTGGCTGAAGATATCCCTCTAGTGGTGCGGGGGCTGTGCTTTGGCAAAGTGGGTGGGGTTATATCCTTCCTGTTTGGCCCTGTCCGGGGATATCATCGGATGGGGCCACAGTGTCTCCTGACCCCTCCTGTCTCAGCCTCCAGTATTTATGCTGCAGTAGTTTGTGTCGGGGGGCTAGGGCCAGTTGGTTATATCTGGAGTACTCCTGTCTTATCCAGTGTCCTGTGTGAATTTAAGTATGCTCTCTCTAATTCTCTCGTTCTCTCTTTCTTTCTCTCTCTCTGAGAACCTGAGCCCTAGGACCATATGTCACGGCAAACCGGGCATGATGACTCCTTGCTGTCCCCAGTCCACCTGGCCTTGCTGCTGTTCCAGTTTCAACTGTTTAGTCTGCAGTTATGGAACCCCTACCTGTCCCAGACCTGCTGTTTTCAACTCTTAATGATCGGCTATGAAAAGCCAACTGACATTTATTCCTGATTATTATTTGACCATGCTTGTCATTTATGAACATTTTGAACAGCTTGGCTCTCTCTAATTCTCTCCTTCTCTCTTTCTTTCTCTCTCTCTGAGGAACTGAGCCCTAGGACCATACGTCAGGACTACCGGGCATGATGACTCCTTGCTGTCCCCAGTCCACCTGGCCTTGCTGCGGTCCCAGTTTCAACTGTTCTGCCTGCGGTTATGGAACCCCTACCTGTCCCAGACCTGCTGTTTTCAACTCTTAATTATCGGCTATGAAAAGCCAACTGACATTTATTCCTGATTATTATTTGACCATGCTTGTCATTTATGAACATTTTGAACATCTTGGCCATGTTCTGTTATAATCTCCACCCGGCACAGCCAGAAGAGGACTGGCCACCCCTCATAGCCTGGTTCCTCTCTAGGTTTCTTCCTAGGTTTTGGCCTTTCTAGGGAGTTTTTTCTAGCCACCGTGCTTCTACACCTGCATTGCTTGCTGTTTGGGGTTTTAGGCTGGGTTTCTGTACAGCACTTCGAGATATAAGCTGATGTACGAAGGGCTATATAAAATAAACTTGATTGATTGATTGATTGAAGAGTCAATATTTGCAGTGTTGACCTTCTTTTTAAAGACCTCTGCAATCCACCCTGGTGTCAATTAACTTCTGGGCTAAAACATCCTGACTGATGGCAGCCCATTCTTGCATAATCAATGCTTGGAGTTTGTCAGAATTTGTGGGTTTTTGTTTGTCCACCCGCCTCTTGAGGATTGAACACAAGTTCTCAATGGGATTAAGGTCTGGGGAGATTCCTGGCCATGGACACAAAATATTGATGTTTCGTTCCCCCGAGCCACTTATCATGTTTGCCTTATGGCAAGGTGCTCCATCATGCTGGAAAAGACATTGTATGTCACCGAACTGTTACTGGATGGTTGGGAGAAGTTGCTCTCGGAGGATTTGTTGGTGGCATTCCTTATTCATGGCTGTGTTCTTAGGCAACATTGTGAGTGAGCCCACACCCTTGGCTGAAAAGCAACCCCACACATGAATGGTCTCAGGATGCTTTACCGTTGGCATGACACAGGACTGATGGAAGCGCTCACCTTGTCTTCTCCGGACAAGCTTTTTTCCAGATGCCCCAAACAATCGAAAAGGGGATTCATCAGAGAAAATGACTTTACCCCAGTCCTCAGCAGTCCAATCCCTGTACCCTTTGCAGAATATCAGTCTGTGTGCAGATGCACTCACACCTGCCTGCTGCCATTCCTGAGCAAGCTCTGTACTGGTGGTGCCCTGATCCCGCTGCTGAATCAACGTTAGGAGACGGTCCTGGCGCTTTCTGGACTTTCTTGGGTGCCCTGAAGCCTTCTTCACAACAATTAAACCGCTCTGAAGCCTTCTTCACAACAATTGAACCGCTCTCCTTGAAGTACTTGATGATCTGATAAATGGTTGATTTAGGTGCAATCTTACTGGCAGCAATATCCTTTCCTGTGAAGCCTTTTTTGTGCAAAGCAATGATGACGGCACGTGTTTACTTGCAGGTAACCACGGGTGACAGAGGAAGAACAATAATTCCAAGCACCACCCTCCTTTTGAAGCTTCCAGTTTTGGGGGGGATTCAGTTCATTTGCATGGCAAAGAGGGACTTTGCAAATAATTACAACTCATCTGATCACTATTCATAACATTCTGGAGTATATGCAAATTGCCATCATACAAACTGAGGCAGCAGACTGTGAAAATTCATATTTGTGTCATTCTCAAAACGTTTGGCCACAACTTTACACACTTCCTTAAACATAAAATTACTTATTTACTTATTTTAAGTGGAAGTCCAAAACTTATTTTTACATCGAAGACACAAAGCATATCAGTAAAATCTCCCCGTTGTCGAAAGGGTTCGACACGTGCTGTTTAAATGGCCCAATTTATTATTTAGACGTTAACAGATTTTCAACATTTTGACTATCGCTGATGTGATATTTTGGGTAAAGTAAAAAATAAAGTGAAATATTTGGCAAGATGTTCCTAAAACTGAGAGTAACTACAATAAACAAAAATATTAACGCAACATGTAAAGTGTTGGATGTTTCATGAGCTGAAAAAAAAGATTGCAGAATTTTTTACATCCCTGTTAGTTAACATTTATTCTTTGCCAAGATAATCCATCCACCTGACAGGTTTGGCATATCAAGCTGATTAAACAGCATGATCATTACACAGGTGCACCTTGTGCTGGGGAGAATAAAAGGCCTCCTAAATGTGCAGTTCTGTCACACAACACAATGCCACAGATGTCTCACGTTTTGAGGGAGCGTGCAATTGGCATGCTGACTGCAGGAATATCCACTGGAGCTGTTACCAGATAATTGAATATTAAATTCTCTACCAGAAGCCGCCTCCAACGTCATTTTAGAGAATTTGGCAGTACATCCAAGGATAGGGGGCAGCATTTTCACGTTTGGATGAAAAGCATATCCAAATTAAACTGCCAGCTACTCATCCCCAGAAGATAAGATATGCATATTATTAGTAGTATTGGATAGAAAACACTCTGAAGTTTCTAATACTGTTTGAATGATGTCTGTGAGTATAACAGAACTCATATGGCAGGCGCAAACCTGAGAAAAATCCAACCAGGAAGTGGGAAATCTGAGGTTTGTAGTTTTCAACTCATTGCCTATCGAATGTTGCCTATCGAATGGGTCATATTGCACTTCCTAAGGCTTCCACTAGATGTCAACAGTCTTAGAACATTGTTTGATGCTTCTACTGTGAAGGAGGGGGGAATGCGAGCTGTTTCAACCAGAGGTCTGCCAGAGTGGCATGAGCTGGAGAGCGAGAGAGCACGTGAGAGCGAGAACACGTGAGAGCGACCTGCGTTCCATTGCAATTCTAAAGACAAAGGAATTCGCTGGTTGGAACATTATTGAAGATTTATGTTAAAAACATCCTAAAGATTGATTCTATACATCGTTTGGCATGTTTCTACGAACTGTAACATACATTTTTGAACTTTTCATCGGAACTTTCGCCTGGACTTGCCCGCGCCTCGTGAGTTTGGATTTGTTTACCAAACGGGCTAACAAAAGGAGGTATTTGGACATAAATGTTGGACTTTATCGAACAAAACAAACATTTATTGTTGAACTGGGATTCCTGGGAGTGCATTCTGATGAAGATCATCAAAGGTAAGTGAATATTTAAAACGCTATTTCTGACTCAACAACATTGTGGGTATCTGCATGGCTTTTGTCTGAGCGCCGTACTCGGATTATTGCATGGTTTGCTTTTTCCGTAAAGCTTTTTTGAATTCTGACACAGCGGTTGCATTAAGGAGAAGTATATCTATAATTCTGTGCATAATACTTGTATCTTTTATCAACTTTTACATGTTTATTATGAGTATTTCTGTAAATTGATGTGCCTCTGAAAATTTGCCGGATGTTTTCGATGCACAACATTACTCACCATAAAGAGCCAATGTAAACTGAGATTTTTGGATATAAATATGAACTTTATCGAACAAAACATACATGTATTGTGTAACATGAAGTCCTATAAGTGCCATCTTATGAAGATCATCAAAGGTTAGTGATAAATTTAATTTAATCTATATTTCTGCTTTTTGTGACTCCTCTCTTTGGCTGGAAAAGGGCTGTGTGTTTTTGTGACTAGGCTCTGACCTAACATAATTATATGGTCTGCTTTCGCTGTAAAGCTTTTTTTGAAATCGGACACGATGGGTAGATTAACAAGAAGTTAAGCTTTAATTTGGTGTATTGCACTTGTGAATGCATCAAAGTTACATATTTCTAAAAAATATTTTTGAATTTAGCGCTCTGCCTTTTCAGCGGAATGTTGTCGAGGGGTTCCACTAGCCATAAGAAGTTTTAAGACTCCATAATGTTTCATCATTAGATGCTACAGACCTCCTTTAAGACCCCATAATGTATAATCATTAGATGCTACAGACCCCCTTCAAGACTCCATAATGTTTCATCATTAGATGATACAGGCTACAAATCAACAATGGGTGTCATATGAATCTTTACTACTTGTTCTGTAATATGAGTAGTATTCGGATTTCATTGAAACATTTCTTACATGAATATTGAAAATATAAATGTTGATTTTTGTATATATTGTTGAATATAATATACTGTAAGGATACATCAATTCCAGGATCTCTGCTAGTGTTAAAGTTATGGGCCATTATATACAGAGAAATTGTGGCGAAATCCTGCACGACTACGCTAAACTTGCCACGGTTTTGAAAATAGAATTCAGTGGTTCTGCGACTCGCAAACACGACAGCTCGTTGGCTAACAATATCAGACAAGCTCAAAATGAACACCCACAGACCTACTTTCACCTGCTTCGTTCAGCTTACTTTGGCATGCTCACTGAAACGGGAATGGAAGACCTATTACCATTCAAACAACTGTTTCTGTCAAACATCTACTTCATCAACTACTTGGGCCCTACTGCCCACATTGGGTTGCCAATCTCGACGCTCTGAGAGCTTGTAAGCACCGCTTTTGAAGCATCAAAAGCAAGCCGGGCTAAGAGCCCGGACACCTCGACTTTCGAGATTAGGCGGGAACCATCACTCCAATTAGAAGTTGCAGCATTAGGGGCATTTGCGGTAAAAGAAGACGATCAAAGGGGGTGGCAACCAAGTAACCACCACACTGACAACCACTGCAGTAACAATAGCTATGATGAACGTCCCCAATCTAACAGGTCCCGTAGAGATCAACTTGGCCGATATGTCCCTGCTCCTAACCCTCACAAAGGGTCAGGACACAAGAGTAACAAGCGCAACAAAGTGTTCAACAATGATCTAAACCCTAAGCGAAATGATATAGAAACTCTGATAAGAGATGTACTGCATCGTAAGAAATTTGAGAAAGAGGACAACATAACTAGGCGTAAAATTGTTGGGAACCAAGTCAGCCGAAACTAACGCAATTCGAGGGGACGTCAACATTTCCATTACCCCCGCCCCCACTCCAATCCCTGTCCAGGGACCACTCGTTCTAGATAAGCAGCTTTGCAACAGATGATTCCTCTCCCATTCCGATAGAGGACCCACTGGGTCACATAGGTGAGTTATCCGTCTTGGAAATCGACACAGATTACAAACCGCTCGGTACTCCCAACCCACTCCATTATGTTGGGGATATGATGAGAAAACCCAACTCGAACAGGCCATACCTTAGAACAGTCCTGGAGGACTGTTTGACCTGTCACGCTCTGATAGATTCGGGTTTGACAATTTCACTCATATCCGAAACCTTGCTGGATGAACTAAAAGGGGCAGTGGACCCAACAAACAGTTGGTTGAAAACGGAACGTTGCGACACGAAGCTTAGGGGTTTCACCGAAGCTACCTCGCCACTAACCAAGTGTCTCCTACTTAAACTCAACTTCGAAAGCGATTACCATCGACATCGAACGGATGCTTATTGGGATAGATTTAATTGACCGTTTGGTACCACTAATGGATTGGAAAACCAACCAAATCTGGTGACAAATATGTATGCCAACTCCGTTGACTTCCCCGCATTCTTCCAAGGCTACCTGTCATACATTGCGCAACGGCGTGGGGTCGACGTCAGCATCTGCCACAAACCCGGTGAACTTGGTCATGAGTTCGCCATTGGTGACAAATGACAAGGTGAGTTCAACTCGGAACTTAACCGAACATGAGGTTTTCCTGTGTGGCTTGGGTGATTCACCAGCAGACACATACCGACCTCCTCTGATAGGGGGCGTGTGCCTAAACGGCACAATGGTTGAGGATGCCAGGCTGGCAACCTGGTCAGAAAAATCTGCAATCAGTTTGGAAATGTTCAACGATGCTTGTGTAAATGTGAATTTCAGAGTATTTCTGTTATATGAAGTGGCTCTCTGCAATTTCTCCGGATATTTTGGAGGCATTTCTGAACATGGTGCCAATGTAAACTGAGATTTTTGGATATAAATATGCACATTATCGAACAAAACATACATGTATTGCGTAACATGATGTCCTATGAGTGTCATCTGATGAAGATCATCAGAGGTTAGTGATTCATTTTATCTCTATTTCTGCTTTTTGTGACTCCTATCTTTGGCTGGAAAAATGTCTGTGTTTTTTTGACTTGGTCGTGATCTAACATAATCATATGTTGTGCTTTCGCTGTAAAGCATTTTTGAAATCGGACACGATAGGTAGATTAACAAGATGTTTATCTTTCATTTTCTGTATTGGACTTGTTAATGTGTGAAAGTTACATATTTCTAAAAAATATTTTTGAATTACCCGTGCTGCCTTTTCAGCGGAATGTTGTCGAGGGGTTCCGCCAGCGGAACGCATGTCCTAGACAGGTTTAAGGGGTATTTGTGTGTAGATTGAATCAGGCTGTAACGTAACAAAATATGGACAAGTCAAGGGGTCTGAATACTTTCCGAAGGCACTGTATGTAGCCATGTTATGAAGTATGAAAAGGCTTGTTCAGTCACATGTCATGAATTCACTATGACATCATATTTATATACATTTATATAAATACAAAGTGTTTTTTTTCTCAGACATAAATAAGCAATTCCAGGTGAAAGCCAAAGGCCATAGCTGTAATACAATAACAAACTGGCAAAGCAGCAGAGTGAGGCCCGCATCCAGCAACGTCACAAGTCACATTTTGCAGCTGTTTCAGTACAGCACTACAGGGAGAGAGAAAACTCCACTGGACTAGTTTCAATGTATGGAATCACTTCAGAGTTTCTGGATTTTGGGTAAACTTCTCCTTTAACCTCACTAGGGTAGGGGGCAGCATTCGGAATTTTGGATGAAAAGCGTGCCCAAAGTAATCTGCCTGCTACTCAGTCCCAGAAGCTGGGATATGCAAATGAGTAGATTTGGATAGAAACCACTCCAAAGTTTCTAAAACTGTTAAAATAATGTCTGTGAGTATAACAGAACTGAAATGGCAGGTGAGAACCTAAGGAAAATCCATCCAGGAAATGCTTTTATTTTGAAATGCCTGTTTTTGCATTGAAAGCCTATCCACCATACAAAGACTTATGACGCAGGTCACTATCTCTATTGGTTCCTCAACATGTGGCCAGTCTTTAGGCATTGTTTCAGGCTTTTACTCTGAAAAATGAGGGAGAAACAGCACGTTCAATGAGTGTACAGTGGAAATTTCCAGCCATGAGCCCAGCGCATGACCGGGAGGGCGCATTTCTTGTTTCTCCTTTTCTATTGACGAAGCTTTTGTGAGGTTGAAATATGATCGATTATTTATGACAAAAACAATGAGGCTGGATTATAAACACTGTTTGACATGTTTCTATTAAATTTTATGGTACTTTTCAGATTTTTTGACTGCTGTGACCGCGCTTTGTTCCAATGTATTACTGAACAAAACGCGCTAACAAAACAGAGGTTTTTGGATATGAAGAGGGACTTGATCGAACAAAACAAACATTTATTGTGTAACATGGAGTCTTCGGAGTGTAATCATATGAAGATCATCAAAGGTAAGTGATTAATTTTATCGCTATTTCTGACTTATGTTACTCGTCTACATGGCCGGTTACTGTTTGTTATGATTTGTCTGCTGGGCGCTGTTCTCAGATAATCGCATGGTTTGCTTTCGCCGTAAAATCTTTTTTTAAATCTGACACCGTGGTTGGATGAACAAGAACTTAATCTTTAAACCGATGTATAACACTTGTATGTTTCATGAATTTTTATAATGAGTATTTCTGTTTTGGAATTTGGCGCTCTGTAATTTCACTGGATGTTGGCCAGGTGGGACGATAGCGTCCCACACCCCCTAGAGAGGTTTTAAAGCATCATTGAGAAATAATGAATTGAAGTTGGAACATTTGTGACATTTGTAGACTAGAGATTAAGAATGTTGGGCCATTAACCGAGAAGTCGCTGGTTCGAATCCAAACGCCCGCAAGGTAGAAAAAAGCTGCCGTTCTACCCTTGAGCAAGGTAGTTAACCCGTAACAACTGCTCCCCGGGCGCCGATAACGTGGACGTCGATTAAGGCAGCCCACGCACCACTCTGATTCAGAGGGGTTGGGTTCAATGCAGAAGACACATTTAGGGTGAATGGATTCAGTTGTGACTGACTAGATATCCCCTTTCCTTTCCCATCCCAGTCCTCCTTTAAGACTCCATAATGTTTCACCATTAGATGCTACGGTCCTCCTTTAAGAGAGATCTTTGATCGAAACCTGCTCCAGAGCAGAACCTGCTGCTTGAACAGAGATCTGAGTATAGGGTCTGAATACTTAAGTAAATATAATATTTCAGTTTTGTATTTTTTGATAAATTAGCAAAATTATCAAACAAAAATGTTTTTGCTTTGTCAGTATGGGGTATTGTGTTTTTAGAAAAAGGCTGTAATGTAACAAAATGTGGAAAAAGTCAAGGGGTCTGAATACTTTCAGGAGGCACTGTACTCTCCGATAGCAACGGCCAATAGCAGACCACTTCCTATGTCAGGGACATAGTCACTCCCGTCTTCCATGTGTGAAAGGTAACCTGGTGAATATCATAGAATCAGGGTTCTGTTAGGTAACCTGGTGAATATCATAGAATCAGGGTTCCGTAAGGGAACCTTCAGTTCTATTTCAGTGACTCGTTAGTCTCTCACTTTGGGGATATAGTCAACTACCACAGAGCTCATATCCTCTCTGATGCCAAGTCTAGACAGGATCATCCCTCAGAGGTCCCCACTCTACTCACCGTATGTGTAGTGATGTCCAGTCAGTAGAACCTCATGAAGGTACATCACCACAACATGCTGCATTACAGATCTCTTGAACAGAGATGCCTTTGAACAATGCCTATGTTGTAGCCATACCTCTGGTGGATTGAGCCATCAAGCCCTCCGGAGGTGTCAGATCCTTGCAACTATAGAACCTCAGGAAGGTATGGGGGTGTAACTCATTATACGGATGTAATGGCTAAAGTAAAGCAGTTTTAAACAAGATAAATCTAATTTCTATTCTTTCCAGCGGCTCCAACAGCAGAAATGGCCTCAAGCAAAACATAAAAATCCCAGGATGGGACTAGCTGTTTGGGTACTGGGCGGAGGTGACCCTTCATAAAACAACAGATCAGGGGGTGTTCCACTGTATAGTTGTTGCAGCCTAAATGGCAGCCAAATATACATTTATAGTTGAAAAGGTTTTCCTTCGTCAGAAAGCAGAGTAGCTCTGAAACAGAGCAACAAAGGGACTGATTTGTTTCTGATCTCACCATCTGTTAAATACACTGTGCTATAGTAATTATTGTGCTATAGTGAGTGTGTGGCTCTAGAACTCTAAATATAGTTTATTCTCAAGGATAGCGGTCACGTGTGTTGAGAAGCAGAGGATCACTGGTTTGAGCAGGGACAGTGGAGGAAACTAAACTGTTAGCAGCACACTGGTGTCAGTTACACATTTAATTAATAAAGTTAGTCATTTCCAAATGAACCATGTTCTTTAAGGTCAATATGTTGGAGTTCAGGCTTTACTTGACCTGTTAAAGTAGGAAATGAAATGAACTTTGTCCATTACAGAGACGAAGGTCAAGACAAAAAAGGAGCTTGTTTTAAAATATATATTGGCCTGTTTAACAAGTTGTGTAGATCAGATGTTAATGATGCAATACAGACCACATTTAAGTGTCTGGAGTTTAGTTTGTGTGTTCTACAGTCTTGTAAAGATAGGGGGGTTGACTGGGACAGGCAATGTAACATCCATCATGTTTTAAGGAAAGGTTTTTGTAAAACAAGCACCTTACATTGGATTACATTGGAAACTTTCATCAAGGTTTTATATGGTCTATTGGTTTCTCTTTTCATTGGCAGAATCCTTGTTCAGTGTTATGATATTCATAACATCCATATCCACCAGTCTATCTTCCTGTCAACTAACAGAACTCTGCTGGTTGTCCTGGTAACAGATACCGGTCCATCTTCCTGTCAACTAACAGAACTCTGCTTGTTGTCCTGGTAACAGATACCAGTGGGCAGATCTATTGTATTTGTTCAAACTAAACTACAGCACTTACTTTGATGAGTCAAATCTGATCCTTTCTTTTCTTCTCTTCCTCTCACAGTTCCACTCAGCCCCGTTGTTTTCCTGCAGTCCACCAGCAGCACAGACAAGCTCTTCATACCCAGCAGTAAGGTGCTACCGGGAGAGGCACGACATGGGGACTCTGGGAGGGTGGAAGGGCTAGCGTTGTCCTGGTAACCATAAAGAGGGGACACAGACACATATCATTATGAATGCTTATGTCATCGCTGTCATGAAGTGGTTTACAGAAACCCAGCCCAGACCCCGATAGAGCAAGCTGTATGTTAGACCAGACCAAGCTGTACCATCTGGTGTTGTGATCTGGAGAGACTCTTCTCTGACTCATCAGCATCAGGATGTTGTTGAGCCTCCCCAGAGGATCCACAATAGTCATGTCTCTCTCCTGTGTTAATGAGAACATCAAATAGATAGTGAACTTACGACCGTCTATTATAATCATAGGGTCTTACAAGAGGCATTAATCTCTCTAAACAGGGCCTAAAATGCAAATGTTAAAGGGTCGTTCCACTGAATGGGCCCCTTTTGCATCCCTTTGATATTTTAAGTATAAATTATGCTCCAACATTACATTTTAAAAGCCTGTTATACTAGATGAGATGCACTTTAATGTAGACCACATGGATAATTTAATAAATCTAAATTAAAAGCCCCCAAAATATATGTACCAATGGCAGATTAAAACTAACAAAGGCAGATGGCCCCTTTAACAATTCCTACAGTACTGAACAACATATTCAAGTGTAGAACTTCAGTAGAATGCCCCTTAAAACACCACATTAGTTCAACAACGGCATAGTGTGTGACTCTGTTTTTAAGACAGTACTCACTGGTGTTAATCTGATATTCTGTCTCCTCCACTTTCACTCCCAAGACGTCTTCCTTCTTCACCTCTACTGAGATAGCATCGTCTTCCTCTCTGAAAGGTTCTTCCTCTTTTTCCTCTATAACATCATATTCTTCTTTCACGATAATGTTCAGCCTCAGAGCTTCTTTCTGCATACAGCAGACCTCTTCTTTAACAGGGGACGAGTAGTTTAGTGAGCTCATGGTCTGGGATGTTAGAATTAGCGACTAGCCTAAAGCTAGGCTCAGTGTCAATGTTTTAACAACTTTGAAAATTGAACAAGCAAATTAGGTTAAAGTTAACCAGTTGATACGTCAACTGAACTGTGTTAACAACACTGAGATTAGCTAATGTACATTAACATGGTCTAAAGCGTCAATCTTTCAGTTTTATGTTGGCTAGCAAGCTACCGAGGTGGTTGAAAGAGTAGCCGCGTTGTTGTTCCTGAAGAAGCGTCCCGTCCAGTCCATTATACGTCACGCAAGAATCAACACCTGAAAGACGCATATCCCCGTCTGCTGGCTGGAGTGGGTAACGCAGTTTGGAAACAACAGTTACTACACTTTTGTATTGGAAAAAACGTCAGAATAATTTAACAATAAGCTGATATATAGTAAATGATGAATACATACTTCTATGAATAGGTAGTGTTTTAATAAACATTTGCTCTGTTAATTTTTCACATTCGTTTTTATCTAGATGTGACTGTACTATTTCATTAAAGCTACGCTCTTTAAGATACAAATCATCCTGTAAACCAGGGGTGGTTAACTCCAGTCCTCGGGGGCCTGATTGATGTCACACTTTTTCTCCATCGCTAGCAAACACAGCTGATTAATCAAACTGCATCCTAAACTGAAGATTATGATTAGGTGATTTTTGGAGTCTGGTGTGTTAGCTGGGGCTGGAAGCTATGATCCCTTATTGATGTCACTAGTTAAATCCCCTTCAATCAGTGTAGATGAAGGGGAGGAGACAGGTTAAATAAGGCATTTTAGGCCTTAAGACAAATGAGACATGGCTTGTGTATGTGTGCCAGTCAGACGGTGAATGGGGAAAACAAAATATTTAAGTGTCTTTGAACGGGGGATGGTAGTAGGTCCCAGGCGCCGGTTTGTGTCAAGAACTGCACCGCTGCTGAGGTTTTCCAGCTCAACAGTTTCCCATGTGTACCAAGAATCATCCACCACCCAAACAGTGGTGTTTAAGATGAGGCAGAACGATTTGCTTTTTCATGAGCATGGCCTTAATTCTATTACAGCATATTGGATGACTGTCATTCATATTCCATTCACCCTGTTCAATGTAACAGCAATAGGTTTCGGCTACTACATGATACTAACATTTTCCCTATACCCATCATGAGATTGCTACCATCTAGCCTATGACTGAAAGTTTAGAATGTAGGTGCACACAGGTCGAGATAGGTTTTTTAGGTGAGAGACAGTCTTGAAGACATCACCAACTAATTATCATGGTCCAAACACACCGAGACAGTCGTGAAGAGGGCACGACAACAACTTTTCCACCTCAGGAGACTGAAAAGATTTGGCATGGGTCTCCAGATCCTCAAAAAGACTTACAGCTGCACCATCGAGAGCATCCTGACCGGTTGCATCACCGCCTGGTATGGCAACTGCTCGGCATCTGACCGTAATGCACTACAGAGGGTAGTGAACATCACTGGGGCCAAGCTTCCTGCCATCCAGGACAATTATAAAGAAAGCCCAAAAAATTGTCAGATGCTCCAGTCACCCAAGTCATAGACTGTTTTCTCTGCTCCCGCACGTCAAGCGGTACCGGAGCACCAAGTCTAGAACCAAAAGGCTCCTTAACAGCTTCTACCCCCATAAGCCATAAGGCTGCTGAACAATTAATCAAATGGCCACCTGGACTATTTACATTGACCCTCCATTTGTTTTGTACACTGCTGCTACTTGCTGTTTATTATCTATGAAATGTCACTTCACCCCGACCTACATGTATAAATTACCTCGACTAACCTGTACCCCTGCACATTGACTCGGTACCAGTACCCCCTGTATATAGCCTTGTTATTGTTATTTTATTGCGATACTTTTTATAATTTTTTACTTTTGGTCATTTGCTAATTTTCTTAACTCTTCCTGAACTGTACTGTTAGTTAAGGGCTTGTAAGCAATTCACTGTCTACAGGTCTACACTTGTTGTATTTGGCGCATATGACAAATAAAGTTTGATTTTATTTGACAAATTCAGGTATGTTTATCCCGTTTTTTTCTGTTTAAGAAACATTTGTCTCTAGATAGTTGAAAACAGCTTGTTTGGGACAGGTAGCACGTCCGGTGAAGAGATCAGGGTTCAATAGCCGAAGGCAGAACAGTTCAAACTGGAGCAGCAGCACGGCCAGCTGGATTGGGGACAGTAAGGAGTCATCATGCCAGGTAGTCCTGAAGCATGGTCCTAAGGCTCAGGTCCTCAAGAGAGAGAAAGAAAGAGAGAAAGAGAGAATTAGAGAGAGCATACTTAAATTCACACAGGACACCGGATAAGACAGGAGTAATACTCCAGATTTAACAGACGGACTCAGCCCCCTGACACATAAACTACTGCAGCATAAATACTGGAGGCTGAGACAGGAGGGGTCAGGAGACACTGTGGCCCCATCCGATGATACCGCCGGACAGGGCCAAACAGGCAGGATATAACCCCACCCACTTTGCCAAAGCACAGCCCCCACACTACTACAGGGAAAACTTCAACCACCAACTTACCATCCTGAGACAAGGCCGAGTATAGCCCACAAAGATCTTCGCCATGGCACAACCCAATGGGGGGTGGCAATCCATGAATACGGCTGCACAGTATTGTCTCTTCTCGATGGCGGTTATGATATCGTTTAGTACCTTGAGCGGGGTTGAGGTGCACCCATGACCAGCTCGGAAACCATATTGCACAGCGGAGAAGGTTCATGCTGAAAGAGCTCTGATAGGTTGGAGGATGTCCACCGGAAGTTGTCATAATTACTGTTTAAGTCTATGGAAGCCTTGAGAACCATTACCCTCCTAGGTTTTGTATTGGGAAAAGGAGGAGGTTCCTAGTCCATATTAAGACGTTTATTTCTCTCCAAATGTTTAGTATGATCAGTGTATATATATATGAAGGAAATATTGCATGACCAAAAGCACAATTCTTATTTTTTTTTTAAATGAGACAAGAGTACGAGCATATGTGTGTTCTCTCAAGAACTTTAAGTAGCCTGTATTTTATATGAAATACTCCTTTCGAGACAGGATTGTGTCACGGCACAGATCTGGGGAAGTGTACCAAAACATTTCTGCAGCATTGAAGGTCCCCATCATCTTTAAAGGAAGAAGTTTGAAACCACCAAGACCCTTCCTACCTGCTGGCTGCCCGGCCAAACTGAACAATCGGGGGAGAAGGGCCTTGGTCAGGAAGGTAACCAAGAACCCAATGGTCACTCTGACAGAGCTCCTCTGTGGAGATGGGAGAACCTTCCAGAAGGACAACCATCTCTGCATCACTCCACCAAGCAGGACAATATGGTAGAGTTGCCAGACGGAAGCCACTCCTCAGTAAAAGGCACATGAAAGCCAGCTTGGAGTTTGCCAAAAGGCACCTAAACGACTATCAGACCATGAGTAACAAAATTCTCTGGTCTGATGAATGCCAAGGGTTACGTCTGGAGGAAACCTGGCACCATTCCTACAGTGAAGCATGGGGTTGGCAGCATCATGCTGTGGGGATGTTTTTCAGCGGCATGGACTGGGAGACTCGTCAGGCTCGAGGGAAAGATGAACGGAGCAAAATACAGAGAGATCATTTTTGAAAACTTGCTCCAAACCCTACGCACAAAGCCAAGACAACGCAGGAGTGGCTTTGGGAGATGTCTCTGAATGTCCTTGAGGGGCCCAGCCAGAGCCCGGATTTGAACCCGATTTAACATCTCTGGAGAGACCTGAAAATAGCTTTGTAGTGACACTCCCCATCTAACCTGACAGAGTTTGAGAGGATCTGCAGAGAAGAATGGGAGAAACATGAGGCTCCTGCTGCTGCTGTCCTCAAGGGCAAATTGACAGATTTTTCACCTAGTTGTCTTTGGGATTCAAACCAGAGCTCTTTCAGTTACTGGCCCAACACTAGTAACCGCTAGGCTACCTGCAGCAGGAGCCCCATGTTGACAGGAGAGCCCACCTTTATTTTCCCATCATTATGAACATTCATATTAGTCAACAGTCAACCTATTGTTTGGATTGAACATTCATATTGGACTGTAGCAGCTAGCTAACTGGCTACTGATCAACCTATTGTGTGTATTGAACATTCATATTGGACAGCCTTACCTGTAGAGTAGCACCACCACCAATCAGCCCATTCTCTTCTTGACGTCAAAGCTGCAGTGTATTGTTGGTATAGTTTTTGATGAATAATAATTCAAATTATGAAGATAGAAGTGTACAATTTATATATATATATATATTTAATCAACTTTAAGATACTGTTTGCCTCTATGCTGATGTAGAAGCTGAATAAGAATATACATTATCAATAAATAGTTGATTGTTCTTTTTTCACATCATACTAAGAATACTGAGCCACAACCTGTAAATGTGACCATACTATTCCTTTAAAGCCCCACTAAGATGTCACCATACTATTCCTTTAAAGCCCCTCTGTCAGATATAAATCATCAGAGTGGGAAACCAACTGACATGGAAACAATGGAGCAAATGGATCACTATCAGAGGGGTGTATTATGACATCATATAGAACTACTCAGACATTCCAAATATCACCTGATTATCAGAGGGGTGTTTTATGACATCAGATAGAACTACTCAGACATTCCAAATCAGGCTTCATCCATATCATGAAGGTGAACATTGATCCAACCATTTCAAAATTAATGACCGGGATGACGGAAACAGGATATGCCTGTACACTTTTATTAATGCAGATAGTCAATTTGTTAGTTTGTTTGACATGGTGGAGTCTTTTTGTGTCAGGAAAAATGTATGAGCAAGAAATGGCGGTGGAAACTCATTCATCCACAAATATTTATATACTAACCATCACATCTTATTTAACTTGGAGTCACGTGATGATATGTTGTGTGGTCCTCCCTCTACGACTTGGGAAACCATGCAGTTTATTAGGCTACAGACAAAATAAGATGAACTTCACAGGGTGGTGAAACTGCATGTGATGAGCTTGATGCTCCTTTCCAATACATTTTGATGGTCTTATTCTGGTGACATGATGCTTGATGCTTGGCGACCATTTGACAAATAAAATAATATCTCTCTCATCCATAATAATCTCATCATGTAGGTAGCCTACCATCACTGTATATGTGAGCTGCAGGCTACAGTGCACGGGACAAGAGCACGTTTTCTGTTTTACACAAGTTTTTAAAACCATCAGGAGAGTTGAAAATGTGATGGAAACCAATTTAACTTGTATTTTTCATTCTGTACATTGGAATTTAACAGCAAACGTTATTCTTCTTGTGCACTACGTCATAACGCAAAGCCTTTTATCCACAATAAGTCTGGTTGATGCAAACATTTCTGATGGGAAAATGTGTATATTGTTTTATGCAGATTTGAGAATATTCACATGGAAATCTGGTGCAAATTACATGGAAACTTAGCAACGAAGGTGGATATTGATCCAACACCTGCTACTTATTCAAACCAGCCCACTGGGCACAGACGTCAGTTCAACATCTAGTTTCTATTTACATTTCTTTGAGTCGTCAACTAAAGTGAATTCAACATTAAATCAACACAAAATGTCACCTGTCATTGGATTTAGGTTGCCAGTTCGTGAAAAAATTAAAAATACCTGATGTTCATGGCTTTTTAATAATCCAATCAGTTTTCCACATTGATCAAACATCATCACATGGATTTGTTTTGTTGAAATGACATGAAAACACAGTTTATTCAACCAGTGGGAGGTTTGTAAATGACCCCAGGGAAATAAAACAAAGAACTCTTCATTGAGACAATGATAAACAGCAATCCGTGGGAGAGTTGAGGTGGATATTATAAAATAAGGATCTGCTGGAGTCCAAGTCAAACCAAGATTCTTTATTTCTGAGCTCAGAGAGAATAACAGTTACACAGCGCAGTGTAGACAGTCTGAATTCCTGAAGCATTGGGTGATGAGCACATATCTTTATAGTTTCCTGTTCCTGGGAGGGACTTTATTCATACAAGGACGCAGGTGCAGCTGGTTTGCAATGCAGGATGATACTCCCAGGAACAGGAGATTATAATAGGACAGTTTCACAAGGTTAGTCTGTGGTGGTTAATTTCTGTATTACCAAATGAGGAGAGACAAACTTCACACACCAATCAGAGTTATACTTAAACTACATCTTTAATAATAAGATCTTAGCAATGACTTTCAACAATTCACTATTTCTAATGAACCGTTGAGTTGCAACACAATGGCTACTGAAATCTTTTATAGCAAAGATCCACTCCCTAGTCGACATAACAAACCACAGATATTAGGAACAGTTCACAAAGTGAGACTTTATAATGAGAAAGGAGTATCCCGTAGCCAGATAGCATTCGCTATAATTTATCGTTCAGTTTGGTCCCTAAGACGAGGTTCTAATCTCGTTCCTGGTACTTCATAGCACAAAAACACCAACTCATCCAATGGCATAACTCAATTGTCAACTCTAGATACTCCCATCTCAAGTAAAACCCCTTCTTGACCCCACTCCTGGACAAGCTCACTGAGGGGAGTGAGCCTCTAGGTCATACACTATCCCAGGATAAGTGCAACATCAGAGAGGACATACAATGGTTACAGACACTGTCATACACCTCCCCCCAATGCCAAAGGAGGGAGTGACTTGCACACAGACATTGTGGAAACCAGTAATTGGTTCCCCATTAATCACACCATCCCTTCACATAGTTTAACAGATACATTCACATATGAAGACAATGTTCCCTCCTGTCCTCTTCCCTTCCTGATATTCTGCATAGCACCAGAGACATGTGAAAGACAAGCCTGACCTCTCCCCTCTCTGGGCCCCAGGTGACTGAGCCCCAGCTGAGGGAAGAAGTGCAACTGCCAACACCAGAGTCCGAAGGGATACATTCTAATAACAAGTATATCACATCAGCATATTATGCAGATAAGACATCTTAATGATCTATGTTACCCAACTAATTCTGATTCATCCACCACAAGTCACATACTCAGATATGTGGACACATACAATTAACATTTTGGATTACAGAGTCTGTGAACATTTTAATTTCATTAAATCATCAGTGGGCCAACATTGCAAATGTAAACAACGGAACAAATGCATCACATCCAAATATCACTTGATTATCTCCAGTGCTGGAGGAATGACACACAGATAAACACACACACAGTGTCAGAGTTTAAAAAAGGACCATTTAAAACAGAAGGAATCTGACCTACTCTATATTCAAACTCCATATTCAATTCATGTTTTCTAATAAAAACATACAAATATATGTTTTAGTATACTTTGTACAATTCAAGTTCATATGGTAAAAACAGGTAATCATTATCAGTCAACAATATAAGACAGCAAGTCCCCTGTTTGTATTCTCTCATGCCATTTCAGCTCCCCCGGCTGGTTGAAACTCCTTCCACATTGGGAGCAGTGGTAAGGCTTCTCCCCTGTGTGTATTCTCTTGTGTTCTTTCAGGTTCCCTAACTGTGTAAAACACTTGCCACACTGGGAGCAGTGGTAAGGAGAAGCCTTACCCCTGTGTGTATTCTCTCATGCTGTTTCAGGTTCCCTAAATCGTTAAAACTCTTTCCACACTGCGAGCAGTGGTAAGGCTTCTCCCCTGTGTGTATTCTCTCATGTCTTTTCAGATGCCCTGACTGGTTAAAACACTTGCCACACTGGGAGCAGTGGTAAGGCTTCTCCCAGTGTGTATTCTCTCATGTTGTTTCAGGTTCCCTTGCTGGTTAAAACACGTGCCACACTGGGAGCAGTGGTAAGGCTTCTCCCCTGTGTGTATTCTCTCGTGTTGTTTCAGGCGCCTTAAATGGTTAAAACTCTTTCCACACTGGGAGGAGTGGTAAGGCTTCTCACCTGTGTGTATTCTCTCATGTTGTTTCAGGTTCTCTAAATGGTTAAAATACTTGCCACACTGGGAACACTGGTAAGGCTTCTCCCCTTTGTGTATTCTCTCATGTCGGTACAGGTCCCTTAACTGGTTAAAACACTTTCCACAGTGGGAACACTGGTGTCTTCTTGTTGGTTTGGACGTGCCTGGCTCTGGTTCCTCTGAGTCTGGTCTTTCTCCTGCCAAAGACAATGTGTTTTTTAAAAAAGAGACCTGAATGAAACATCCACATGATAAATAGGCCTTGCTACGAGGGTAAATCCTAATCAGATCGCTCAATAGCCTAAGGCCAGTTTTAACAATCTTGGTGTGATTTTAAAACAAATGTTGTAGAGTTTCCTGGTAATTACTGATAATGTTTACATTACTTTTTTATTCATTCTGTTTTACAAGTCAGAACACAAAAAACTAAACCGTTCATGGACACTCAAGACACAGACGTCGCTTAATTCCAATCGAGCAGGTGGTTCTAAATATATAACTTTCATAGCTGTATGATACAGAATGCGACCTACAGTCGTGGCCAAAAGTTTTGAGAATGACACTAAATTAATTTCCACAAAGTTTGCTGCTTCAGTGTCTTCAGATATTTTTGTCAGATGTTACTATGAAATACTGAAGTATAATTACAAGCATTTCATAAGTGTCAAAGGCTTTTATTGGCAATGACATGAAGTTGATGCAAAGAGTCAATATTTGCAGTGTTGACCCTTCTTTTGCTAGACCTCTACAATCCACCCTGGTGTCAATTAACTTCTGGGCCACATCCTGTGATGGCAGCCCATTCTTGCATAATCAATGCTTGGAGTTTGTCAGAATTTGTGGGGTCTTGTTTGTCCACCCGCCTCTTGAGGATTGACCACAAGTTCTCATTGGGATTAAGGTCTGGGGAGATTCCTGGCCCTGGACCCAAAATATTGATGTTTTGTTCCCCGTGCCACTTATCACGTTTGCCTTATGGCAAGGTGCTCCTTCATGCTGGAAAAGACATTGTTCGTCACCGAACTGTTCCTGGATGGTTGGGAGAAGCTGCTCTCGGAGGATGTGTTGGTAGCATTCCTTATTCATGGCTGTGTTCTTAGGCAACATTGTGAGTGAGCCCACACCCTTGGCTGAAAAGCAACCCCACACATGAATGGTCTCAGGATGCTTTACCGTTGGCAATGACACAGGACTGATGGAAGCGCTCACCTTGTCTTCTCAGGACAAGCTTTTTTCCAGATGCCCCAAACAATCGAAAAGGGGATTTATCAGAGAAAATGACTTTACCCCAGTCCTCAGCAGTCCAATCCCTGTACCTTTTGCAGAATATCAGTCTGTGTGCAGATGCACTCACACCTGCCTGCTGCTATTCCTGAGCAAGCTCTGTACTGGTGGTGCCCCGATCCCGCAGCTGAATCAACTTTAGGAGACGGTCCTGGCGCTTGCTGGACTTTCTTGGGTGCCCTGAAGCCTTCTTCACAACAATTAAACCGCTCCGAAGCCTTCTTCACAACAATTTAACCGCTCTCCTTGAAGTTATCGATGATCCGATAAAGGGTTGATTTAGGTGCAATCTTACTGGCAGCAATATCCTTGCCTGTGAAGCCTTTTTTGTGCAAAGCAATGATGACGGCACATGTTTCCTTGCAGGTAACCATGGGTGACAGGAAGAACAATGATTCCAAGCATCACCCTCATTTTGAAGCTTCCAGTTTTGGAGGGGGATTCAGTTCATTTGCATGCCAAAGAGGGACTTTGCAATTAATTACAACTCATCTGATCACTCTTCATAACATTCTGGAGTATATGCAAATTGCCATCATACAAACTAAGGCAGCAGACTGAAAATTCCTATTTGTGTCATTCTCAAAACTTTTGGCCACAACTGTACACACTCCTTAAACATAAAATAAGTAAATAAGTAATTTTAAGTGGAAGTCCAAAATTTGTTTTTACGTGAAAGACACAAAGCACATCAGTAACATCTCCCCGTTGTTGAAAGGGTTCGACGCCTGCTGTTTAAATTGCCCAATTTCTTATTTAGACTTTCACAGATTTTCAACATTTTGACTATCGCTGATGTCCTATTTTGGGTAAAGTAAAAAATAAAGTGAAATATTTGGGAAGATGTTCCTAAAACTGAGAGTAACTACAATAAACAAAAATATTAACGCAACATGTAAAGTGTTGGATGTTTCATGAGCTCAAAAAAAGATGGCAGAATTTTTTACATCCCTGTTAGTTAACATTTATTCTTTGCCAAGATAATCCATCCACCTGACAGGTGTGGCATATCAAGCTGATTAAACAGCATGATCATTACACAGGTGCACCTTGTGCTGGGGGGAATAAAGGTCACTAAAATGTGCAGTTCTGTCACACAACACAATGCCACAGATGTCTCAAGTTTTGAGGGAGCGTGCAATTGGCATGCTGACTGCAGGAATATCCACTGGAGCTGTTACCAGATAATTGAATGTTAAAATCTCTACCAGAAGCCGCCTCCAACGTCATTTTAGAGAATTTGGCAGTACATCCAACTGGCCTCACAACCAGAGACCACATATAACGACGCCAGCCCAGGACCTCCACATTGTCTGAGACCAGCCACCAGAGTTGTATTTCTCTTTGTAATGAAGCCCTTTTGTGGGGAAAAACTCATTCTGATAGGCTGGGCCTGGCTCCGCAATGGGTGGGCGTATGCCCTCCAGGGCCCACCAATGGCTGTGCCCCTGCCCAGTTATGTAAAGTCCATAGATCAGGGCCTCGTTTATTTATTTACAATCACTGACTCATATAAACTGTAAATCGTTGTTTATATTTTGGTTCAGTATACACACACAGTGCATTCGTTAAAAACTTCTCTAGAATAGGGGGCAGCATTTTCACGTTTGGATGAAAAGCATATCCAAATTAAACTGCCAGCTACTCATCCCCAGAAGATAAGATATGCATATTATTAGTAGTATTGGATAGAAACACTCTGAAGTTTCTAAAACTGTTTGAATGATGTCTGTGAGTATAACAGAACTCCTATGGCAGGCGAAAACCTGAGAAAAATCCAACCAGGAAGTGGGAAATCTGATGTTTGTAGTTTTCAACTCATTGCCTATCGAATGTACAGTGTCTATGGGGTCATATTGCACTTCCTAAGGCTTCCACTAGATGTCAACAGTCTTAGAACATTGTTTGAGGTTTATACTGTGAAGGAGGGGGGAATGCGAGCTGTTTCAACCAGAGGTCTGCCAGAGTGGCATGAGCTGGTCATGCGCCTACACGTGAGAGCGACCTGCATTCCATTGCAATTCTAAAGACAAAGGAATTCGCTGGTTGGAACATTATTGAAGATTTATGTTAAAAACAGCCTAAAGATTGATTCTATACATCGTTTGACATTTTTCTACGTACTGTAATATACATTTTTGAACTTTTCATCGGAACTTTCGCCAGGACTTGCCCGCGGCTCGTGAGTTTGGATTTGTTTACCAAACGCGCTAACAAAAGGAGGTATTTGGACATAAATGTTGGACTTTATCGAACAAAACAAACATTTATTGTTGAACTGGGATTCCTGGGAGTGCATTCTGATGAAGATCATCAAAGCAAATATTTAAAACGCTATTTCTGACTCAACAACATGGCGGGTATCTGCATGGCTTGTGTCTGAGCGCCGTACTCGGATTATTGCATGGTTTGCTTTTTCCGTAAAGCTTTTTTGAAATCTGACACAGCGGTTGCATTAAGGAGAAGTATATCTATAATTCTGTGCATAATACTAGTATCAACTTTTATAAGTTTATTATGAGTATTTCTGTAAATTGATGTGCCTCTGAAAATTTGCCGGATGTTTTCGATGCACAACATTACTGACCATAAAGCGCCAATGTAAACTGAGATTTTTGGATATAAATATGAACTTTATCGAACAAAACATACATGTATTGTGTAACATGAAGTCCTATAAGTGCCATCTGATGAAGATCATCAAAGGTTAGTAATAAATTTAATTTAATCTATATTTCTGCTTTTTGTGACTCCTCTCTTTGGCTGGAAAATGGCTGTGTGTGTTTTTGTG
Source organism: Salvelinus fontinalis (assembly GCF_029448725.1). NCBI lineage: Eukaryota > Metazoa > Chordata > Actinopteri > Salmoniformes > Salmonidae > Salvelinus > Salvelinus fontinalis. The sequence continues at coordinate 5,774,237 of NC_074704.1, forward strand.
ACTAGGCTCTGACCTAACATGGTCTGCTTTCACTGTAAAGCTTTTTTTGAAATCGGACACGATGGGTAGATTAACAATAAGTTAAGCTTTAAATTGGTGTATTGCACTTGTGAATGCATCAAAGTTACATATTTCTAAAAAATAGTTTTGAATTTAGCGCTCTGCCTTTTCAGCGGAATGTTGTCGAGGGGTTCCACTAGCCATAAGAAGTTTTAAGAATCCATAATGTTTCATCATTAGATGCTACAGTCCTCCTTCAAGACTCCATAATGTTTCATCATTAGATGCAACAGTCCTCCTCCAAGACTCCATAATGTTTCATCATTAGATGCTACAGTCCTCCTTCAAGACTCCATTATGTTTCATCATTAGATGCTACAGTCCTCCTTCAAGACCCCATAATGTATCATCATTAGATGCTACAGTCCTCCTTCAAGACTCCATTATGTTTCATCATTAGATGCTACAGTCCTCCTTCAAGACTCCATTATGTTTCATCATTAGATGATACAGTCCTCCTTCAAGACTCCATTATGTTTCATCATTAGATGCTACAGTCCTCCTTTAAGACTCCATAATGTTTTATCATTAGATGCTACAGGCTACAAATCAACAATGGGTGTAATATGAATCTTTACCACTTGTTCTGTAATATGAGTAGTATTCGGATTTCATTCAAACATTCTAGATAAGCAGCTTTGCAACAGATGATTCCTCTCACATTCCGATAGAGGACCCACTGGGTCACATAGGTGAGCTATCCGTCTTGGAAATCGACACAGATTACAAACCGCTCGGTACTCCCAACCCACTCCATTATGTTGGGGATATGATGAGAAAACCCAACTCGAACAGGCCATACCTTAGAACAGTCCTGGAGGACTGTTTGACCTGTCACGCTCTGATAGATTCGGGTTTGACAATTTCACTCATATCCGAAACCTTGCTGGATGAACTAAAAGGGGCAGTTCGAAACGTTGCGACACAAAGCTTAGGGGTTTCACCGAAGCTACCTCGCCACTAACCAAGTGTCTCCTACTTAAACTCAACTTCGAAAGCGATTACCATCGACATCGAACGGATGCTTATTGGGATAGATTTAATTGACCGTTTGGTACCACTAATGGATTGGAAAACCAACCAAATCTGGTGACAAATATGTATGTCAACTCCGTTGACTTCCCCGCATTCTTCCAAGGCTACCTGTCATACATTGCGCAACGGCGTGGGTTCGACGTCAGCATCTGCCGCAAACCCGGTGAACTTGGTCATGAGTTCGCCATTGGTGACAAATGACAAGGTGAGTTCAACTCGGAACTTAACCGAACATGAGGTTTTCCTGTGTGGCTTGGGTGATTCACCAGCAGACACATATCGACCTCCTCTGATAGGGGGCGTGTGCCTAAACGGCACAATGGTTGAGGATGCCAGACTGGCAACCTTGTCAGAAAAATCTGCAATCGGTTTGGAAATGTTCAACGATGCTTGTGTAAATGTGAATTTCAGAGTATTTCTGTTATATGATGTGGCTCTCTGCAATTTCTCCGGATATTTTGGAGGCATTTCTGAACATGGTGCCAATGTAAACTGAGATTTTTGGATATAAATATGCACATTATCGAACAAAACATACATGTATTGCGTAACATGATGTCCTATGAGTGTCATCTGATGAAGATCATCAAAGGTTAGTGATTAATTTTATCTCTATTTCTGCTTTTTGTGACTCCTATCTTTGGCTGGAAAAATGTCTGTGTTTTTTTGACTTGGTGGTGATCTAACATAATCATATGTTGTGCTTTCGCTGTAAAGCATTTTTTAAATTGGACACGAGGGGTAGATTAACAAGATGTTTATCTTTCATTTTCTGTATTGGACTTTTTAATGTGTGAAAGTTACATATTTCTAAAATATATTTTTGAATTTCCCGCGGAATGTTGTCGAGGGGCTCCGCCAGCGGAACGCATGTCATAGACAGGTTTAAGGGGTATTTGTTTGTAGATTGAATCAGGCTGTAACGTAACAAAATATGGAAAAGTTAAGGGGTCTGAATACTTTCCGAAGGCACTGTATATAGCCATGTTATAAAGTATGAAAAGGCTTGTTCAGTCACATGTCATGAATTCACTATGACATCATCATATTTATATACATTTATATCAATACAAAGTGTTTCAGACATAAATAAACAATTCCAGGTGAAAGCAAAAGGCCATAGCTGTAATACAATAACAAACTGGCAAAGCAGCAGAGCGAGGCCCGCATCCAGCAACGTCACGAGTCACGCAGCTGTTTCAGTACAGCACTACAGGGAGAGAGAGAGAAAACTCCACTGGACTAGTTCCAATGTATGGAATCACTTCAGAGTTTCTGGATTTTGGGTAAACTTCTCCTTTAACGTCACTAGGGTAGGGGGCAGCATTCGGAATTTTGGATGAAAAGCGTGTCCAAAGTAATCTGCCTGCTACTCAGGCCCAGAAGCTAGGATATGCAAATTAGTAGATTTGGATAGAAACCACTCCAAAGTTTCTAAAACTGTTAAAATAATGTATGTGAGTATAACAGAATTGAAATGGCAGGTGAGAACCTGAGGAAAATCCATCCAGGAAATGCTTTTATTTTGAAATGCCTGTTTTTCCATTGAAAGCCTATCCACCATACAAAGACTTATGACGCAGGTCACTATCTCTATTGCTTCCTCAACATGTGGCCAGTCTTTAGGCATTGCTTCAGGCTTTTACTCTGAAAAATGAGGGAGAAACAGCACGTTCAATGAGTGTACAGTGGAAACTTCCAGCCATGAGCCCAGCGTATGACCGGGAGGGCGCATTTCTTGTTTCTCCTTTTCTATTGACGAAGCTTTTGTCCGGTTGAAATATGATCGATTATTTATGACAAAAACAACAATGAGGCTGGATTATAAACACTGTTTGACATGTTTCTACGAAATTTTATGGTACTTTTCAGATTTTTTGACTGCTGTGACCGCGCTTTGTTCCAATGTATTACTGAACAAAACGCACCAAGAAAACTGAGGTTTTTGGACATAAAGAGTGACTTTATCGAACAAAACAAACATTTATTGTGTAACATGGAGTCTTCGGAGTGCAACCATATGAAGATCAAAAGGTAAGTGATACATTTTAACGCTATTTCTGGCTTTTGTTACTCTTCTTCTTGGCTGCTAACTGTTTGTAATGATTTCTCTGCTGGACGCTGTTCTCAGATAATCGCATGGTTTGCTTTCGCCGTAAAGCCTTTTTGAAATATGACACAGCGGTTGGATTAACAAGAAGTTTATCTTTAAGCTGGTGTATAACATTTGTGTCTTTCATGTATGTTTATTATGAGAATTTCTGTTTTGTTGAGTTTCACGCTCTGCAATGTCACCGGATGTTGTTTGAGACAGTGTTTTACTGAACAAAACGCGCTAACAAAACAGAGGTTTTTGGATATGAAGAGGGACTTGATCGAACAAAACAAACATTTATTGGGTAACTGGGAGTTTTGTGAGTGTAATCATATGAAGATCATCAAAGGTAAGTGATTAATTTTATCTCTATTTCTGACTTATGTTACTCATCTACATGGCCGGTTACTTGTTTGTTATGATTTGTCTGCTGGGCGCTGTTCTCAGATAATCGCATGGTTTGCTTTCACCGTAAAGTCTTTTTTTAAATCTGGCACCGTGGTTGGATGAACAAGAACTTCATCTTTAAACCGATGTATAACACTTGTATTTTTCATGAATTTTTATAATTTATAATTTCTGTTTTTGAATTTGGCGCTCTGTAATTTTACTGGATGTTGGCCAGGTGGGACGATAGCGTCCCACACCCCCTAGAGAAGTTTTAAAGCATCATTGAGAAATAATTAATTAAAGTTGGAACATTTGTGACATTTGTAGACTAGAGATTAAGAATGTTGGGCCATTAACCGAGAAGTCGCTGGTTCGAATCCTAACGCCCGCAAGATAGAAAAAAACTGCCGTTCTACCGTTGAGCAAGGCAGTTAACCCGCAACAACTGCTCCCCGGGCGCCGATAACGTGGACGTCGATTAAGGCAGCCCCCGCACCACTCTGATTCAGAGGGGTTGGGTTCAATGCGGAAGACACATTTAGGGTGAATGGATTCAGTTGTGACTGACTAGACATCCCCTTTCCTTTCCCATCCCAGTCCTCCTTTAAGACTCCATAATGTTTCATCATTAGATGCTAAGAGAGATCTTTGATGAAAACCTGCTCCAGAGCAGAACCTGCTGCTTGAACAGAGTTCTGAGTATAGGGTCTGAATACTTAAGTAAATGTAATATTTCAGTTTTGTATATTTTGGTAAATTAGCAAAATTATCACACAAAAATGTTTGGTATTGTGTTTTTAGAAAAAGGCTGTAATGTAACAAAATGTGGAAAAAGTCAAGGGGTCTGAATACTTTCAGGAGGCACTGTACTCTCCGATAGCAACGGCCAATAGCAGACCACTTCCTATATCAGGGACATAGTCGCTCCCGTCTTCCATGTGTGAAAGTTAACCTGGTGAATATCACAGAATCAGGGTTCTGTTAGGTAACCTGGTGAATATCATAGAATCAGGGTTCTGTTAGGTAACCTGGTGAATATCATAGAATCAGGGTTCTGTTAGGTAACCTGGTGAATATCATAGAATCAGGGTTCTGTTAGGTAACCTGGTGAATATCATAGAATCAGGGTTCCGTAAGGGAACCTTCAGTTCTATTTCAGTGACTCGTTAGTCTCTCACTTTGGGGATATAGTCAACTACCACAGAGCTCATACCCTCTCCGATGCCAAGTCTAGACAGGTTCATCCCTCAGAGGTCCCCACTCTACTCACCGTATGTGTAGTGATGTCCAGTCAGTAGAACCTCATGAAAGTACACCACCACAACATGCTGCATTACAGATCTCTTGAACAGAGATGCCTTTGAACAATGCCTATGTTGTAGCCATACCTCTGGTGGATTGAGCCATCAAGCCCTCCGGAGGTGTCAGATCCTTGCTACTATAGAACCTCATGAAGGTATGGGGGTGTAACTCATTATACGGATATAATGGCTGAAGTAAAGCAGTTTTAAACAATATAAATCTAATTTCTATTCTTTCCAGCGGCTCCAACAGCGGAAATGGTCTCAAGCAAAACATAAAAATCCCAGGATGGGACTAGCTGTTTGGGTACTGGGCGTAGGTGACCCTTCATAAAACAACAGATCAGGGGGTGTTCCACTGTATAGTTGTTGCAGCCTAAATGGCAGCCAAATACACATTTATAGTTGAAAAGGCTTTCCTTCGTCAGAAAGCAGAGTAGCTCTGAAACAGAGCAACAAAGGGGCTGATTTGTGTCTGATCTCACCATCTGTTAAATACACTGTGTGTAACGGTAATCCTCCTCCTCTTCATCAGAAGAGGAGGAGTAGTGATCCAACCAAGGCGCAGCGTAGTGAAATGACATAATTTATTGAACACGACGGAAAAACCAACTAAACTTGCATAAACAAACAAAACAAATAAACGATGCAGACAGACCTGAACGACGAACTTACATATAACGTGAAGAACGCAATGAACAGGAACAGACTACATAAAACGAACAAACCGCAAACAGTCCCGTATGGTGCAAACATATACACAAACACAGGAGACAACCACCCACAACGAACACTGTGAAAACGCCTACCTAAATATGACTCTTAATTAGAGGAACGCCAAACACCTGCCTCTAATTAAGAGCCATACCAGGCAACCCAATAAACCAACACAGAAACAGAAAACATAGAATGCCCACCCAAACTCACGTCCTGACCAACTAACACATATAACAAACTAACAGAAATAGGTCAGGAACGTGACATAACCCCCCCCATAAGGTGCGAACTCTGGGCGCACCAGCACAAAGTCTAGGGGAGGGTCTGGGTGGGCATCTGACCACGGTGGTGGCTCAGGCTCTGGACGAGGTCCCCACCCCACCATAGTCAATCCCAGCTTACGTTTACCCCTTATCATGACCACCCTCTTATTTCCCCCACCTAATTTAAGGGGCAACACCAAGATAAAGTCCAGCTCCGGGACAAGGTAGCTCAGGATAAAGAGGTAGCTTAGGATAGAGGGGCAACTCCGGACTGAAGGGCAGCTCCGGACAGAGAGACAGCTCTGGATAAAGAGGTAGCTTAGGATAAAGAGGTAGCTTAGGATAGAGGGGCAACTCCGGACTGAAGGGCAGCTCCGGACAGAGAGACAGCTCTGGACTGAGGGGCAGTTCTGGATTACTAGCCGCTTCTGGCTGAGGGGCAGCTCATGGCTGACTGATGGCTCTGGACGCTCATGGCAGGCTGACGGCTCTGGACGCTCATGGCAGGCTGACGGCTCTGGACGCTCATGGCAGGCTGACGGCTCTGGACGTTCATGGCTCTCTGACGGCTCTGGCTGCTCATGGCTCGCTGACGGCTCTGTACGCTCATGGCTCGCTGACGGCTCTGGCTGCTCATGGCTCGCTGACGGCTCTGGCTGCTCATGGCTCGCTGGCGGCTCTGGCAGATCCTGTCTGGCTGGCGGCTCTGGCAGATCCTGTCTGGTTGGCGGCTCTGGCAGATCCTGTCTGGTTGGCGGCTCTGGCAGATCCTGTCTGGTTGGCGGCTCTGGCAGATCCTGTCTGACGGACGGCTCTAGCGGCTCCTGTCTGGCGGGCGGCTCTAGCGGCTCCTGTCTGGCGGACGGCTCTGTAGGCTCATGGCAGACGGGCGGCTTTGCAGGCTCATGGCAGACGGGCGGCTTTGCAGGCTCATTGCAGACGGATGGCTCAGACGGCGCTGGGGAGACGGATGGCTCAGATGGCGCTGGGGAGACGGATGGCTCAGATGGCGCTGGGGAGACGGATGGCTCAGATGGCGCTGGGGAGACGGATGGCTCAGATGGCGCTGGGGAGACGGATGGCTCTGGCCGGATAATGCGCACTGTAGACCTGGTGCGTGGTGCCGGAACTGTAGGCACCGGGCTAAGGACACGCACCTTCATGCTAGTGCGGGGAGCAGGGACAGGGCACACTGGACTCTCAAAGCGTACTCTACACCTGGTGCGTGGTACCGGCACTGGTGGCACCGGGCTGAGGGCAAGCACATCAGGATTAGTACGGGAAGAAGAAACAGTGTGTACAGGGCTCTGGAGACGCACAGGTGGCTTAGTGCGTGGTGCCGGAACTGGAGGCACCGAACTGGATACACGCACTACAGGGAGAGTGCGTGGAGGAGGAACAGGGCTCTGGAAACGCACTGGTAGCCTAGTGCGTAGTGTAGGCACTGTAGGTACTAGGCTGGGGCGGGGAGGTGGCGCCGGAAATACCGGACCGTGCAGGCGTACTGGCTCTCTTGAGCATTGAGCCTGCCCAACCTTACCTGGTTGAATGCTCCCGGTCGCCCGACCAGTGCTGGGAGGTGGAATAACCCGCACCGGGCTATGTAAGTGAACCGGGGAAACCATGCGTAAGGCAGGTGCCATGTATGCCGGCCCGAGGAGACGCACTGGAGACCAGACGCGTTGAGCCGGCCTCATGACACCTGGCTCAATGCCCAATCTAGCCCTACCAGTGCGGGGAGGTGGAATAACCCGCACCGGGCTATGCACACGTACAGGAGACACCCTGCGCTCTACTGCGTAACATGGTGTCTGCCCGTACTCCCGCTCTCCACGGTTAGCCTGAGAAGTGGGCGCAGGTCTCCTACCTGCCCTTGGCCCACTACCTCTTAGCCCCCCCCCAATAAATTTTTGGGTGTTACTCACGGGCTTTTTGGGCTTCCGTGCAAGACGCATCCCCTCATAACGCCGGTTCCTCTCTCTCTTCTCCTCCGCTCTCCGAACTGCCTCCAGCTGTTCCCATGGACGGTGATTCACTTTAGCCCATGGTCCTTCTCCGTTAAATACCTGCTTCCAACTCCACAAGTCCTGTATACTCTCCCGTTGCTCGACATTACGCTGCTTGGTTCTGGATTGGTGGGTGGTTCTGTAACGGTAATCCTCCTCCTCTTCATCAGAAGAGGAGGAGTAGTGATCGAACCAAGGCGCAGCGTAGTGAAATGACATAATTTATTGAACACGACGGAAAAACCAACTAAACTTGCATAAACAAACAAAACAAACAAATGATGCAGACAGACCTGAACGACGAACTTACATATAACGTGAAGAACGCAATGAACAGGAACAGACTACATAAAACGAACAAACCGCAAACAGTCCCGTATGGTGCAAACATATACACAAACACAGGAGACAACCACCCACAACGAACACTGTGAAAACGCCTACCTAAATATGACTCTTAATTAGAGGAACGCCAAACACCTGCCTCTAATTAAGAGCCATACCAGGCAACCCAATAAACCAACACAGAAACAGAAAACATAGAATACCCACCCAAACTCACGTCCTGACCAACTAACACATATAACAAACTAACAGAAATAGGTCAGGAACGTGACACTGTGCTATAGTAGTTATTGTGCTATAGTGAGTGTGTGGCTCTAGAACTCTGAATATAGTTTATTCTCAAGGAGAGCGGTCACGTGTGTTGAGAAGCAGAGGATCACTGGTTTGAGCCTGGAATGGGGACAGGGACAGTGGAGGAATTTCAACTGTTATCATCAGTTACACATTTTATTAATAAAGTTAGTCATTTCAAAATGAAACCATCTTCTGTAAGGTCAATATGTTGGAGTTCAGGCTTTATTTGACCTGTTAAAGTAGGAAATTAAATGAACTTTGTCCATTACAGAGACGGAGGTCAAGACAAAAAAAGGAGCTTGTTTTAAAATATATATTGGCCTGTTTAACAAGTTGTGTAGATCAGATATTAATGAAGCAATACAGACCACATTTAAGTGTCTGGAGTTTAGTTTGTGTGTTCTACAGTCTTGTAAAGAAAGGGGGGGGATTGACTGGGACAGACAATGTAACATCTATGTTTTTAGGAAAAGGTTTTGTAAAACATGCACCTTACATCAGATCATCTTGAAACTTTCTCTCCAAAGCTAACTTTCATCAAGGTTTTATATGGTCTATTGGTTCCTCTCTTTTCATTGGCAGAATCCTTTTTCAGTGTTATGAAATTCATAACATACATATCCACCAGTCCATCTTCCTGTCAACTAACAGAGCTCTGCTGGTTGTCCTGGTAACAGATACCAGTGGGCAGATCTATTGTATTTGTTCAAACTAAACTACAGCACTTACTTTGATGAGTTAAATCTGATCCTTTCTTCTCTTCTCCTCCTCTCACAGTTCCACTCAGCCCCGTTGTTTTCCTGCAGTCCACCAGCTGCACAGACAACCTCTTCATACCCAACAGTAAGGTGGGTGTTTTTCTATTAACAGTGTGACTTAGAGAGAAAAACAAAAGAACAGTGACATCAGAAACCTGGAAAAACTAAATGGAGAATATATATATATTTTTTTAATGTAATTAGGTAAAAAATCGAATGAAATGAATTTTATAGGGCCCTAAATATTCTATGTATTTTCTCTCATTACTGGATTTTGTAGGGATAGTGTAGAGTAACAGCTGTATCCTGAAGTGACCTTTAACCTCCCTGCTCCTCAATACTTCTTCCACTGGATCAAAGCTTCAGCTAAGAAGGATACATGATAGTGGCAACACATAGAGCTGGGTTGGATATAGTCATGGTAAGATACATGATAGTGGAAACACGTGGAGTAGGGTTGGATATAGTCATGGTAGGATACATGATAGTGGCAACATATGGAGTTGGGTTGGATATAGTCATGGTAGGATACATGATAGTGACAACACATGGAGTAGGGTTTGATATTGTCATGGTAGGATACACGATAGTGGCAACACATGGAGTAGGGTTTGATATAGTCATGGTAGGATACATGATAGTGGAAACACATGGAGTAGGGTTTGATATTGTCATGGTAGGATACATGATAGTGGAAACACATGAAGTAGGGGTTGATATTGTCATGGTAGGATACATGATAGTGGCAACACATGGAGTAGGGTTGGATATATTCATGGTAGGATACATGATAGTGGCAACACATGGAGTAGGGTTGATATTGTCATGGTAGGATACATGATAGTGGCAACACATGGAGTAGGGTTGATATTGTCATGGTAGGATACATGATAGTGGTAACACATGGAGTAGGGTTGATATTGTCATGGTAGGATACATGATAGTGGTAACACATGAAGTAGGGTTGATATTGTCATGGTAGGATACATGATAGTGGTAACACATGGAGTAGGGGTTGATATTGTCATGGTAGGATACATGATAGTGGTAACACATGGAGTAGGGTTGATATTGTCATGGTAGGATACATGATAGTGGTAACACATGAAGTAGGGTTGATATAGTCATGGTAGGATACATGATAGTGGTAACACATGGAGTAGGGTTGATATAGTCATGGTAGGATACATGATAGTGGTAACACATGAAGTAGGGTAGGGTTGATATAGTTATGGTAGGATACATGATAGTGGTAACACATGGAGTAGGGTTTGATATTGTCATGGTAATCAAAATACTTTACTCAACATATTGTGCAGCTTTCTATAGCAGGATCTTTTTACAGGGGGGGGGGGGCTTTGTTGTTTACACTTCACACAAATGGTTATGGGCTTTAAAAAAGAAGACACCAGTACCATGTCAGATACAGTTTAAATGTATTCATATTTGAGTTTGCATCCCAATATGACACTTTAAATACATCACAGAAGACTGAAATGTAACAAAATGCCTATTGTGTTTATTGAGCTGTACACTGAGATGCTCAGTTGGTCAACATTCCTCTCCAGTGATTCTCCAACATCTTGTCAACATGTGCCCCAAAAATGGATCAGATATCTAATACCAGTCATTCTTTATAGACATGTATCCATAACAAGGCTTAGGCCTCCCATACAGTCTGCAGAAACCTCTCCAAAATGTCACATTTTTTAAACATCTTTATTTTCATGCAATCTGCCCCTTAACAAGGCAGTTAATTAACTGTTCCTAGGCCGTCATTGAAAAAAAAATATTTGTTCTTCACTTTGCCGGCTAGATAAAGGTTAATTAAAGGTTAAAAAAATATATATAATAATATTTTATTTAAAAATATATATTACGGCCTCCCGGGTGGCGCAGTGGTCCAGGGCACTGCATCGCGCCACCAGAGTCTCTGGGTTCACCCCCAGGCTCTGTCGCAGCCGGCCGCGACCGGGAGGTTCGTGGGGCGACGCACAATTGGGCTAGCGTCGTTCGAGTTAGAGAGGGTTTGGCCGGTAGGGATTTCCTTGTCTCATCGCGCTCCAGCGACTCCTGTGGCGGGCTGGGCGCAGTGCGCGCTAACCAAGGGGGCCAGGTGCACAGTGTTTCCTCCGACACATTGGTGCGGCTGGCTTCCGGGTTGGAGGCGCGCTGTGTTAAAGAAGCAGTGCGACTTGGTTGGGTTGTGCCTCGGATGGCTTTCGACCTTCGTCTCTCCCGAGCCCGTACGGGAGTTGTAGCGATGAGACAAGATAGTAATTACTAGCGATTGGATACCACGAAAATTGGGGAGAAAAGGGGAGAAAATTAAAAAATAAATAAATTAAAATTAAAACATTAAAAAAAAAAACTAAAACTAAAAAAACATTACAACAAAAAAAATATTACAACCCTGTCAAAAACGTTTTTATGACCTAATTCACATTCTTCAGTGTAGACTAGATTTTTCTCATGTTTTCATGAATGTTTGAGATTAGGTCCCCGAATGGTCAAAAAAAACTCAATTCAAAAAGAAGTACGTTTACAGCACAAAATATCTTAAAGGTAGGCCCTCTCTCACTCTCATCATGTCACAGCTGACACGCTCCCAGAGAAAGGGTAGGCCCTCTCTCACTCTCATCATGTTAGAGCTGACAGGCTCCCAGAGGAAGGGTAGGCCCTCTCTCACTCTCATCATGTCACAGCTGACAGGCTCCCAGGGGAAGGGTAGGCCCTCTCTCACTCTCATCATGTCACAGCTGACAGGCTCCCAGAGGAAGGGTAGGCCCTCTCTCACTCTCATCATGTCACAGCTGACAGGCTCCCAGAGGAAGGGTAGGGCCTCTCTCACTCTCATCATGTCACAGCTGACAGGCTCCCAGAGGAAGGGTAGGCCCTCTCTCACTCTCATCATGTCACAGCTGACATGCTCCCAGAGGAAGGGTAGGGCCTCTCTCACTCTCAGCATGTCACAGCTGACATGCTCCCAGAGGAAGGGTAGGGCCTCTCTCACTCTCATCATGTCACAGCTGACAGGCTCCCAGATGAAGGGTAGGTCCTCTCTCACTCTCAGCATGTCACAGCTGACATGCTCCCAGAGGAAGGGTAGGGCCTCTCTCACTCTCATCATGTCACAGCTGACAGGCTCCCAGAGGAAGGGCAATAAAAGGCCCTCTCTCACTCTCATCATGTCACAGCTGACAGGCTCCCAGAGGAAGGGTAGGCCCTCTCTCACTCTCAACATGTCACAGCTGACAGGCTCCCAAAGGAAGGGCAATAAAATGCCCTCTCTCACTCTCATCATGTCACAGCTGACAGGCTCCCAGAGGAAGGGCAATAAAAGGCCCTCTCTCACTCTCATCATGTCACAGCTGACAGGCTCCCAGAGGAAGGGTAGGTCTCTCTCACTCTCTCTCATCATGTCACAGCTGACAGGCTCCCAGAGGAAGGGTAGGTCCTCTCTCACTCTCTCTTATCATGTCACAGCTGACAGGCTCCCAGATGAAGGGTAGGTCCTCTCTCACTCTCAGCATGTCACAGCTGACATGCTCCCAGAGGAAGGGTAGGGCCTCTCTCACTCTCAACATGTCACAGCTGACAGGCTCCCAAAGGAAGGGCAATAAAATGCCCTCTCTCACTCTCATCATGTCACAGCTGACAGGCTCCCAGAGGAAGGGCAATAAAAGGCCCTCTCTCACTCTCATCATGTCACAGCTGACAGGCTCCCAGAGGAAGGGTAGGCCCTCTCTCACTCTCAACATGTCACAGCTGACAGGCTCCCAAAGGAAGGGCAATAAAATGCCCTCTCTCACTCTCATCATGTCACAGCTGACAGGCTCCCAGAGGAAGGGCAATAAAAGGCCCTCTCTCACTCTCATCATGTCACAGCTGACAGGCTCCCAGAGGAAGGGTAGGTCTCTCTCACTCTCTCTCATCATGTCACAGCTGACAGGCTCCCAGAGGAAGGGTAGGTCCTCTCTCACTCTCTCTTATCATGTCACAGCTGACAGGCTCCCAGAGGAAGGGCAATAAAAGGCCCCAGCTTACTCAACTGCCCCTCCCCTCTCCAACAGCCATCAACCCAGAACATCCTGAAGACAGAACATCTAAAAGATCATCTGGGAATCCTTTCTTCCTCATGGAGCTTTTCAAAAGTGAGGTGAATATTCAATGTGAAGTTTTACAGTGCATTCGGAAAGTATTCAGACCCCTTGACTTTTTCCACATTTTGTTACATTACAGTTTATTCTAAAATGTATTCAATTACATTTGTTCTTCATCAATCTACACACAATACCCAATAATTATTGCATTTACCACAAGTGGACTCCAATCAAGTTGTAGAAACATCTCAAGTCTGATCAATGGAAACAGGATGCACCTGAGCTCAATTTCACGTCTAATATCAACGCGACTGAATACTTACGTAAATAAGGTTTACATTTTTTTGTTTTTAATACATTTGCAAAGATGTTTAAAATAATTTTATTGCATTATCATTAAAGGGGTATTGTGTGAAGATTGCTGAGGACATTGTTTAATTTAATACATTTTAGAATAAGGTGTAACGTAACAAAATGTGGAAAATGTCAAGGGGTCTGAATACTTTCCAAAGGCACTGGAAGTGGTTGAGGAGAGAGCATCATTGCTATATTCTAATTAAAATCATTGACCCATAAGAGAATACCTGACCAAAGCCAGGTGTGACCCATATAGAATTTAAACAATATTATTCTTAATGAGAAATATAATCTAATAAACAAATGTTTGCATAATCAAAGACATGAAAACATTGTATTTAGCTAGGCTTTCATATGGCCAGGAAGGTCATTAAGAATAACAATAGACAATAGTTATTGTTGCTAGTTTAGGGATGAAGATAGTGAAGGCTCATGAATGTTACAGATGTGGTGTTCACAGTGTGGATTTTAACAGAGGGGGATTAGAACCCCAAAGTAATAGTGGTACAACAGATCATAAAGGTCATTTAACATTCTGGTTTAGGGAGAAATAACTTTTTGGAAACCACTATTCACACTATGTACAGACATAGAAAACCATCACATCAAGGAGGTGTAACAGTGATGAATGGCTATTCAATGTACAACAGTAGTCTTCTGTAACAAGCAATACCTGGTAAATATGTTTACATACAGTGGGGATAACAAGTATTTGATACACTGCCGATTTTGCAGGTTTTCCTACTTACAAAGCATGTAAAGGTCTGTAATTTTTATCATAGGTACACTTCAACTGTGAAAGACGGAATGTAAAACAAAAATCCAGAAAATCACATTGTATGATTTTTAAGTAATTAATTTGCATTTTATTGCATGACATAAGTATTTGATACATCAGAAAAGCAGAACTCAATATTTGGTACAGAAACCTTTGTTTGCAATTACAGAGATCATACGTTTCCTGTAGTTCTTGACCAGGTTTGCACACACTGCAGCAGGGATTTTGGCCCACTCCTCCATACAGACCTTCTCCAGATCCTTCAGGTTTCGGGGCTGTCGCTGGGCAATACGGACTTTCAGCTCCCTCCAAAGATTTTCTATTGGGTTCAGGTCTGGAGACTGGCTAGGCCACTCCAGGACCTTGAGATGCTTCTTACGGAGCCACTCCTTAGTTGCCCTGGCTGTGTGTTTCGGGTCGTTGTCATGCTGGAAGACCCAGCCACGACCCATTTTCAATGCTCTTACTGAGGGAAGGAGGTTGTTGGCCAAAATCTTGCGATACATGGCCCCATCCATCCTCCCCTCAATACGGTGCAGTCGTCCTGTCCCCTTTGCAGAAAAGCATCCCCAAAGAATGATGTTTCCACCTCCATGCTTCACGGTTGGGATGGTGTTCTTGGGGTTGTACTCATCCTTCCTCCAAACACGGCGAGTGGAGTTTAGACCAAAAAGCTCTATTATTGTCTCATCATACCACATGACCTTCTCCCATTCCTCCTCTGGATCATCCAGATGGTCATTGGCAAACTTCAGACGGGCCTGGACATGCGCTGGCTTGAGCAGGGGGACCTTGCGTGCGCTGTAGGATTTTAATCCATGACGGCGTAGTGTGGTACTAATGGTTTTCTTTGAAACTGTGGTCCCAGCTCTCTTCAGGTCATTGAAAAGGTCCTGCCGTGTAGTTCTGGGCTGATCCCTCACATTCCTCATGATCATTGATGCCCCACGAGGTGAGATCTTGCATGGAGCCCCAGACCGAGGGTGATTGACCGTCATCTTGAACTTCTTCCATTTTCTAAAAGTTGCGCCAACAGTTGTTGCCTTCTCACCAAGCTGCTTGCCTATTGTCCTGTAGCCCTTACGAAGCCACTCCTTCGTTGCCCGGGCAACATGGACTTTCAACTTGAAATGCTTCTTACGAAGCCACTCCTTCGTTGCCCGGGCGGTGTGTTTGGGATCATTGTCATGCTGAAAGACCCAGCCACGTTTCATCTCCAATGCCCTTGCTGATGGAAGGAGGTTTTCACTCAAAATCTCACGATACATGGCCCCATTCATTCTTTCCTTTACACGGATCAGTTGTCCTGGTCCCTTTGCAGAAAAACAGCCCCAAAGCATGATGTTTCCACCCCCATGATTCACAGTAGGTATGGTGTTCTTTGGATGCAACTCAGCATTCTTTGTCCTCCAAACACGACGAGTTGAGTTTTTACCAAAAAGTTATATTTTGGTTTCATCTGACCATATGACATTCTCCCAATCTTCTTCTGGATCATCCAAATGCTCTTTAGCAAACTTCAGACGGGCCTGGACATGTACTGGCTTAAGCAGGGGGACACGTCTGGCACTGCAGGATTTGAGTCCCTGGCGGTGTAGTGTGTTACTGATGGTAGGCTTTGTTACTTTGGTCCCAGCTCTCTGCAGGTCATTCACTCGGTCCCCCCGTGTGATTCTGGGATTTTTGCTCACCGTTCTTGTGATCATTTTGACCCCACGGGGTGAGATCTTGCGTGGAGCCCAAGATCAAGGGAGATTATCAGTGGTCTTGTATGTCTTCCATTTCCTAATAATTGCTCCCACAGTTGATTTCTTCAAACCAAGCTGCTTACCTATTGCAGATTCAGTCTTCCCAGCCTGGTGCAGGTCTACAATTTTGTTTCTGGTGTCCTTTGACAGCTCTTTGGTCTTGGCCCTAGTGGAGATTGGAGTGTGACTGTTTGAGGTTGTGGGCAGGTGTCTTTTATACTGATAACAAGTTCAAACAGGTGCCATTAATACAGGTAACGAGTGGAGGACAGAGGAGCCTCTTAAAGAAGAAGCTACAGGTCTGAGAGCCAGAAATCTTGCTTGTTTGTAGGTGACCAAATACTTATTTTCCACCATAATTTGCAAATAAATTCATAAAAAATCCTACAATGTGATTTTCTTTTCTCATTTTCTGTCATAGTTGAAGTGTACCTATGATGAAAATTACAGGCCTCTCTCATCTTTTTAAGTGGGAGAACTTGCACAATTGGTGGCTGACTAAATACTTTTTTGCTCCACTGTGATGATATCACCATAGTCTAGGACCAGTAAGAACATCGATTGAATGATCTGCTTTGTACTATTAAGCAAGAGGCCTGACCTATTGCTATAGAAGACCCTTTTCATACTCAGCATCTTAATGAACTAACTCATCAATATGTTTTTTAAAAGACAGCTTAATGTCTATACAGAAACCCAGCCTAAATCCCCAACTCAGCAGCTTAATGAACTAACTCATCAATATGGTTTTTAAAAGACAGCTTAACGTCAGATACACCATACAAGGTACATACTATATACTTTAATCATTAGAATAATTTTTGTTCACTCTAGAAAACAAAATATACTTAGTTTTACACAGATTCAATAACAATGTAAGGTCAACAAAGGTTTTCTGTAAAATAATGACAGCATACTGTAGTTCAGATAGAGACTGATCAGCAGGGCGGGCAATATAGTACACAACTGTATCGTCTGCATACAGATGCAGGAAGCAGTTTATTTTGACAAAACAATATTGTTAATATATACAATAATGTTGTTTATTAGACATTCTAACATATAACACAATGCCTAGGTACTAGCAAAGGAGGGCTGTGTGCACCTGCTGACTCCTTTCGTGGTGCGTGTTTCTGTAAGACGTCTAGGTGTAGCAGGTAAGGCGGAGTCAGGCGCAGGACACAGAGATGAGTAATACACGTAACTTTACTCAAAACAACAAATATATTCCAAGAAGGAAAATATTCAAGCTCACAAATAGAGACAAAATTACAAAGAACAAACACGCACAAAACCATGGGGGAACCAGAGGGTTAAATAAGGAACATAATTATGGGAATGGAAACCAGGTGTGTACAATGAAGACAAAACAAATGGAAAATGAAAAGTGGATCGGTGGCGGCTAGAAAAACGGTGACGTCGACCGCCAAACGCCGCCCAATCAAGGAGAGGGACCAACTTCGGCGGAAGTTGTGACAAGTAATCTTTTTTTATTGACATGTTTATAATCCAAAAGTATGTTTTTAGAGGGGAGGGAAATACTGTTTATGTTAAACTGTAGAGAACAAGAACCTTTGGTGAATCAAGGAGTCCCTGATATTTTATATACTACACATGTCCAAAAAGCTGGTTCTGACAATAAACGTTTCAGTTTCAAACGTCAAGACAGGACCGTACTGTAGTACTAGACTATTACACTGTTATGTACTACTAATGTACTAGTATCTAAGATGTTTAGGAATATCAACAGGGGGAACATGTACACAATATAACACATTCCCACAGCATCTAAGGATACTGACACTGACATTATATTATGTTATGTGACAGTAGCATAAGGATACAGAACCAGTCAAAAGTTTGGACACATCTACTCATTCAAGGGTTTTTCTTTATTTTCACTATTTTATACATTGTAGAATAATATATGAAGACATCAAAACCATGAAATAGCAGTGAAGTCCTATTACCAGTCAGGTAGGAAGTAGCAGTGAAGTCCTATTACCAGTCAGGTAGGAAGTAGCAGTGAAGTCCTACTACCAGTCAGATAGGAAGTAGCAGTGAAGTCCTATTACCAGTCAGATAGGAAGTAGCAGTGAAGTCTTACTACCAGTCAGATAGCAAGTAGCAGTGAAGTCCTATTACCAGTCAGATAGGAAGTAGCAGTGAAGTCCTATTACCAGTCAGATAGGAAGTAGCAGTAAAGTCCTATTACCAGTCAGGTAGGAAGTAGCAGTGAAGTCCTACTACCCGTCAGGTAGGAAGTAGCAGTGAAGTCCTATTACCAGTCAGATATGAAGTAGCAGTGAAGCCCTATTACCAGTCAGATAGGAAGTAGCAGTGAAGTCCTATTACCAGTCGGATAGGAGGTAGCAGTGAAGTCCTATTACCAGTCAGATAGGAAGTAGAAGTGAAGCCCTATTACCAGTCAGATAGGAAGTAGCAGTGAAGCCCTATTACCAGTCAGATAGGAAGTAGCAGTGAAGCCCTATTACCAGTCAGATAGGAAGTAGCAGTGAAGCCCTATTACCAGTCAGGTAGGAAGTAGCAGTGAAGTCCTATTACCAGTCAGATAGGAGGTAGCAGTGTCAACACTGCCAAGTGGCTGGGATGTCCTCCATAAACACCATCTGTTGTCTGCACACCTCTGACCACAGATCAAATCAAATGTTATTGGTCTCATACACATATTTCTCTGATGTCACCGCGGGTGTAGAGAAACAGTGCTGTAATATCTAACAATACAAAACAATACATGCAAATCCCCACAATGTACACTGCTCAAAAAAATTAAGGGAACACTTAAACAACACAATGTAACTCCAAGTCAATCACACTTCTGTGAAATCAAACTGTCCACTTAGGAAGCAACACTGATTGACAATACATTTCACATGCTGTTGTGCAAATGGAATAGACAAAAGGTGGAAATTATCGGCAATTAGTAAGACACCCCTAAAAAAGGAATGGTTCTGCAGGTGGTGACCACACACCACTTCTCAGTTCCTATGCTTCCTGGCTGATGTTTTGGTCACTTTTGAATGCTGGCGGTGCTTTCACTCTAGTGGTATTATGAGACGGAGTCTACAACCCACACAAGTGGCTCAGGTAGTGCAGTTCATCCAGGATGGCACATCAATGCGAGCTGTGGCAAAAAGGTTTGTTGTGTCTGTCAGCGTAGTGTCCAGAGCATGGAGGCGCTACCAGGAGACAGGCCAGTACATCAGGAGACGTGGAGGAGGCCGTAGGAGGGCAACAACCCAGCAGCAGGACCGCTACCTCCGCCTTTGTGCAAGGAGGTGCACTGCCAGAGCCCTGCAAAATGACGTCCAGCAGGCCACAAATGTGCATGTGTCAGCATATGGTCTCACAAGGGGTCTGAGGATCTCCTCTCGGTACCTAATGGCAGTCAGACTACCTCTGGCGAGCACATGGAGGGCTGTGCGGCCCCACAAAGAAATGCCACCCCACACCATGACTGACCCACCGCCAAACCGGTCATGCTGGAGGATGTTGCAGGCAGCAGAACGTTCTCCACGGCGTCTCCAGACTCTGTCACGTCTGTCACATGTGCTCATGTGCTCAGTGTGAACCTGCTTTCATCTGTGAAGAGCACAGGGCGCCAGTGGCGAATTTGCCAATCTCGGTGTTCTCTGGCAAATGCCAAACGTCCTGCACGGTGTTGGGCTGTAAGCACAACCCCCACCTGTGGACGTCGGGTCCTCATACCACCCTCATGGAGTCTGTTTCTGATCGTTTGAGCAGACACATGCACATTTGTGGCCTGCTGGAGGTCATTTTGCAGGGCGCTGGCAGTGCACCTCCTTGCACAAAGGCGGAGGTAGCGGTCCTGCTGCTGGGTTGTTGCCCTCCTACGGCCTCCTCCACGTCTCCTGATGTACTGGCCTGTCTCCTGGTAGCGCCTCCATGCTCTGGACGCTACGCTGACAGACACAGCAAACCTTTTTGCCACAGCTCGCATTGATGTGCCATCCTGGATGAACTGCACTACCTGAGCCACTTGTGTGGGTTGTAGACTCCGTCTCATGCTACCACTAGAGTGAGAGCACCGCCAGCATTCAAAAGTGACCAAAACATCAGCCAGGAAGCATAGGAACTGAGAAGTGGTCTGTGGTCACCACCTGCAGAATCACTCCTGTTTTGGGGGGTGTCTTACTAATTGCCTATAATTTCCACCTTTTGTCTATTCCATTTGCACAACAGCATGTGAAATGTATTGTCAATCAGTGTTGCTTCCTAAGTGGACAGTTTGATTTCACAGAAGTGTGATTGACTTGGAGTTACATTGTGTTGTTTAAGTGTTCCCTTTATTTTTTTGAGCAGTGTATTTTAAATATTTTGAAATATAGAAATTGTAAAACGACAATGTCAGAGTCCGGAATATAATTATATACAGTTTGTTTACAATGTATATGATGGTGTGTAAAGACATTACGGACCTTATATGAATAGAAAAGCTATATACAGCAGTAGTTATATAGGATGAGCCTTGACTAGAATACAGGGTGGAGAACTGGGTGGTAGACAGCTAGTAACAGTGACTAAAGTTCAGGGCAGGGTACTGGGCGGAGGCCGACTAGAGGTGACTATTTATCAGTCTGATGACCTGGAGATAGACCACACATTAACCACACAATAAGCATTGTGGTGGCAGCATCATGTTATGGGTATGCTTGTCACCGGCAGGGACTGGGGAGTTTGTCAGAATCAAAATAAATATGAAAGGAGCAAAGCCCAGGTAAAAAGTTAGAGGAAAACCCACATCAGTCTTCTGAAAACATGTTTCCATCACATCTGTTTTGAGTTTTTTATAAGGTATGACTTTACTCAAATAAAAACTTTCGATGGAAACGTGGTTAATCAATCTGTATACAGCCTAATTATGTTCCCCTCAGGAAGCTCCGGTAAACAGTGGTTGTAGTGCACTGCTGCCACCACCAGGCCTGGAGTCCATTTTGACTTTGTTGATAGCTAGCTGTGATAGCTAACTGTGATAGCTAGTGGTGTTAAGACTTAGCAGCTAACTGGCTACCGAACAACCTATTGTGTGTATTGAACATTCATATTGGACTTGCATTTGTAAGGCTTCTCACCTGTGTGCAGTTTCATGTGTTCTTTCAGCTTTCCTGAATGGTTAAATCTCTTTCCACAGTGGGAGCAGTGGTAGGGCTTCTCCCCGGTGTGTATTCGCTCATGAGCTTTCAGGTTTCCTAACTGGATAAAACGCTTTCCACACTGGGAGCAGCAGTAAGGCTTCTCCCCTGTGTGTATTCGCTCATGAACTTTCAGGCATCGTAAATGGGTAAAACGCTTTGCGCACTGGGAGCAGTGGTAAGGCTTCTCCCCTGTGTGGATTCTCACGTGACTTTTAAGTGACTGTGATGAGTAATATATCTTCCCACAGTCTAAGCATTTGTAAGGTTTCTCACCTGTGTGTACTCGCTCATGAGCTTTCAGGTTTCCTAACTGGGTAAAACTCTTTCCACACTGGGAGCAGCGGTAAGGCTTCTCCCCTGTGTGTATTCGCTCATGGGTTTTCAGGCTTCCTAAATGGGTAAAACTCTTTCCACACTGGAAGCAATGGTGTGGCTTCGCTCCTGTGTGTCCCCGCTTATGTCTTTTCAGGCTTCCTAACTTGGTAAAACTCTTTCCAATCTGGGAGCAGAGGCGTCGTCTTGCTGGTTTGGACGTCTTTGGGTCCTCCAAGTTTGGTTTTCCTCCTGCCAAAGACAGTGTTAATTAAAGTCCAAAACCTTCGTTTTTTTTACTACATGAATATTGAAAAATATAAACATGAATATTGAAAACAAATGTTTATATTATTTTTAAATAGTTAAACATAATATACTTTAAGGGTATATCAGTTTCAGGGCCTCTGCTAGTGTTAAAGTTATGGGCCATTTTATACAGAGAAATTAGCAAACTAGGACATGTAACTTAAGGTTCCCAGTTCAATGATATTATAAGCCTCGTTAGGGGCGGAGTCTAGGGAGATCCAGTCAAACAACGTCAATTGAGCAATGGCCAATAGCAGACCACGCCACTTCCCATATAAGGGACATAGTCGCTCCCGTCTTCCATGTGTGAAAGGCAACCTGGTGAATATCATAGAATCAGGGTTCTGTTAGGTAACCTGGTGAATATCATAGAATCAGGGTTCTGTTAGGTAACCTGGTGAATATAATAGAATCAGGGTTCTGTTAGGCAACCTGGTGAATATCATAGAATCAGGGTTCTGTTAGGTAATCTGGTGAATATCATAGAATCAGGGTTCCGTAAGGGAACCTTCAGTTCTATTTCAATGACTCGTTAGTCTCTCACTTTGGGGATATAGTCAACTACCACAGAGCTCATATACTCTCTGATGCCAAGTCTAGACAGGATCATCCCTCAGAGGTCCCCACTCTACTCACCGTATGTGTAGTGATGTCCGTCAGTAGAACCTCATGAAGGTACATCACCACAACATGCTGCATTACAGATCTCTTGAACAGAGATGCCTTTGAACAATGCCTATGTTGTAGCCATACCTCTGGTGGATTGAGCCATCAAGCCCTCCGGAGGTGTCAGATCCTTGCTACTATAGAACCTCATGAAGGTATGGGGGTGTAACTCATTATACGGATATAATGGCTGAAGTAAAGCAGTTTTGAACAAGATAAATCTAATTTCTATTCTTTCCAGCGGCTCCAACAGCAGAAATGGCCTCAAGCAAAACATAAAAATCCCAGGATGGGACTAGCTGTTTGGGTTCTGGGCGTAGGTGACCCTTCATAAAACAACAGATCAGGGGGTGTTCCACTGTATAGTTGTTGCAGCCTAAATGGCAGCCAAATATACATTTATAGTTGAAAAGGTTTTCCTTCGTCAGAAGGCAGAGTAGCTCTGAAACAGAGCAACAAAGGGACTGATTTATTTCTGATCTCACCATCTGTTAAATACACTGTGCTATAGTAATTATTGTGCTATAGTGAGTGTGTGGCTCTAGCCCTTATTGTGCTATAGTGAGTGTGTGGCTCTAGCCCTTATTGTGCCATAGTGAGTGTGTGGCTCTAGCACTCTGAATAGAGTTAATTATCAAGGAGGACGGTCACGTGTGTTGAGAAGCAGAGGATCACTAGTTTGAGTCCAGTATGGGGACAGTGGAGAAAACTAAACTGTTAGCAGCACACTGGCGTCAGTTACACATGAAATCAATAAAGTTAGTCATTTCAAAATTAAGACATGTTCTGTTAAGGTCTATATGTTGGAGCCGGCTGGGCTCCCTGCCTGTGCCATTAAACCCCTACAACTCATCCAGAACGCCGCAGCCCGTCTGGTGTTCAACCTTCCCAAGTTCTCTCACGTCACCCCGCTCCTCCGCTCTCTCCACTGGCTTCCAGTTGAAGCTCGCATCCGCTACAAGACCATGGTGCTTGCCTACGGAGCTGTGAGGGGAACGGCACCTCAGTACCTTCAGGCTCTGATCAGGCCCTACACCCAAACAAGGGCACTGCGTTCATCCACCTCTGGCCTGCTCGCCTCCCTACCACTGAGGAAGTACAGTTCCCGCTCAGCCCAGTCAAAACTGTTCGCTGCTCTGGCCCCCCAATGGTGGAACAAACTCCCTCACGACGCCAGGACAGCGGAGTCAATCACCACCTTCCGGAGACACCTGAAACCCCACCTCTTTAAGGAATACCTAGGATAGGATAAAGCAATCCTTCTGACCCCCCCCCCCCCCCCCTAAAAGATTTAGATGCACTATTGTAAAGTGGCTGTTCCACTGGATGTCATAAGGCAGGGGTGTCAAAGTCAAATGGACGGAGGGCCAAATAAAAAATTTAGCTACAAGCCGAGGGCCGGACTGTTCGAATGTTCATTGAAAAATTTTTAAATGACGCATATAGTCTAGTGAACCTAATTGAACCTACTGAAAACCTAACAAATATATTCCAATATGATCAGATAAATAAAGCAATATTTTCTTATGGCTCTGTCAGTAATCTTTAATTTTCAACAGACACAAAAGACAAATTTCCTTTAAATAAAAATCCCCATAACATGAACATTAAATGAAAGAAACCGGTATTCAAGGCACCATCAGTAGCCTATATTTTCTATTTTAGCAAAAGTGGGCTAAATTTACTTCAAAGAAAAAAACAATAATAGCAATTTTCTATCATCCACTCAACTGAAATATTTTTAAAATATAATTGGATTGAAATACAATAAAATAAAGTGCAAAAATCTATTAATCAAAAACAACACTTTGTTTAAGGAGAAGTAACATGCAGTGAAAACAAATATTAAACTTTAACTTTTAAACTTGAACTGAGTAAAAACTCTAAATATGTGATTGCACAGTAATGTTCACTTGTTTGAGGTTGAGGGTGATACTTGGTGGTGTCCCATCTTTTCCACAAGTTCATCAATGTTCGGGGTAAGGCTCTGAGCTGAGGAAATCCTCAGAATTGAGTGGAGGTGTTCAGCAGTAAGTCGACTTCTGTGTGATGTTTTGTTCAGGTTCATCAAAGAAAACAGTTGTTCACACAGGTATGTGCTGCCAAACATAGACAACGTTTGAGCAGCCTGGATGCGCAGCTGGGGCATTGTGTCGGGGAGGAAACGGGCGAACTCCGCAGCACCCACTGCCGCATATTTTGCCCTCAGTGCATCATTGCATTGGAGGTCAATCAACTCCATTTGGAGGTTTGGTGGTGAGCTTTCCACGTCAACAGCAAATGGGTTACCGAGCAGTTCCAACCTGCTTTTTTGTGCTTCAAAGTCAGCAAATCGGCGTCGAAAGTCAGCGGCAAGCATACCTATTTTATCAGCCAACTGTGCGCTCGGGAACGCACTGGTAGAGAGCTTCTCTTTCATGGTCTGGCAGCTGGGAAAGTGGCTCAAATTTTCTTTCCGCATCTGCGTCTCCCACAGAGTCAGTTTGGTTTTAAATGCCTTCACTGTACTGTACATATCAGAGATGACATGATCCCGACCCTGCAGCTGCAAGTTCATTGCATTCAGATGACTCGTAATGTCACACAGAAAAGCCATTTCACACAGAAACATTTCGTCTCGGAGTTGTGTTGTGTCTTTCCCTTTGCTGTCCAAGAACAGACAAATCTCCTCACGAAGCTCGAAACATCTTTGAAGCACCTTTCCCTGGCTTAGCCATCGCACCTCTGTGTGATAAGGCAAATCACCATGCTCCGTTTCTAACTCCGTCAGAAATGCCTTGAACTGGCGGTGATTCAAACCTTTGGCTCTGATAAAGTTAACTGTGCGCGTGATGATGCTCATTACATGCTCCATTTTCAAGGCTTTACCGCACAACGCTTCCTGGTGTATGATACAATGATAAGCTGTCAGCTCACCTGTCGCGTTTTCCTCTTGCATCTTTTCCCGTATCTTCGCCACCAGTCCGCTCCTGTGTCCACACATCGCAGGTGCTCCGTCGGTTGTCAAACCCACGAGTTTTTCCCAAGGCAGCTCCATCTCATTTACACATCTTGACACCTCTTCATACAAATCATGCCCCGTAGTTGTGCCATGCATAGGACGTAAAGCCAAAAACTCCTCTGTCACGCTTAGGCTGGAGTCCACTCCGCGGATGAAAATTGACAACTGGGCAATGTCAGAAATGTCGGTGCTCTCATCCACAGCCAAGGAATATGCAATGAAATCTTTTCCCTTTTTCACAAGCTGCTCTTTTAGATTGATGGACAACTGGTCTACTCTCTCGGCAATGGTGTTTCTGCTCAGACTCACATTTAAAAAGAGTTGCCTTTTTTCTGGGCAAACTTCGTCACAAACTTTAATCATGCAGTTTTTGATGAAATCCCCCTCCGTAAATGGCCGGGCTGATTTAGCGATCTCTTCTGCCAAAATAAAACTGGCCTTGACAGCAGCCTGGCCTTGTGATTTGGCTTTTTTGAACAGAGCCTGTCGAGATTTGAGGCCTCGTTTTAATTCCTCTGCCTTTTGTAGCCTTTGTTCCATGTCCATATTCTTGTTTTTGTCCGCGTGTTTCGTTTCATAATGTCGTCTCAGATTATACTCTTTCAGTACCGCCACACTTTCTCCACACAGAAGACACACAGGTTTTCCAGCTACCTCCGTGAACATATACTCCGACTCCCACCTTGTTTGAAACCCCCGGTTCTCAGTGTCCACCTTCCGTTTTGCCATTTTTGATGGGTATCTGAAAGTTAATTTTACTGTGATGCTGACGACTGCTGTGCCAATAAATATTGAAATGAAGCAGCCTACTGCTCGGTGCGTCACCGTTGCATTGTGGGAAATGTAGTATTGGTGCGTGTAAAAGATCTGCGGGCTGCCGGCTTGCTGCGGTCTGCGGGCCGGTTCTAATAATAAATCAAGATCATCCCAGGGGCCGTAAAAAACCTTCTCGCGGGCCGGATGTGGCCCGCGGGCCTTGACTCTGACATATGTGTCATAAGGTGAATGCACCAATTTGTAAGTCGCTCTGGATAAGAGCGTCTGCTAAATGACTTAAATGTAAATGGAGCCCCCCATTCCCCAAAAGAATGCTTTTCATTCAATCAAAATACATAGCTTTTAGAAAAGGCTTACAGAACTTGTTTTAAAATATATATTTGCCATTTTCAACAAGTTCTGTAGATCATGATGAAGAAATACAGACCACATTGAAGTGTCTGGAGTTTAGTGTCTGCGGGTATTGTAAAGATAGGGGGGGGGTTGACTGGGACTGGCAATTTAACATCAATAATGTTTTTAGGAAAACATTAACCTTACATTGGATCAGCTTGAAACTGTCTCTCTAAATCTACCTTTCATTAAGGTTTTATATGGTCTATTGGTTTCTCTCTTTTCATTGGTAGAATCCTTTTTCAGTGTTGTGATATTCATAACATCCATATCCACCAGTCTATCTTCCTGTCAACTTACAGACTCTGCTGGTTGTCCTGGTAACAGATACCAGTCTATCTTCACGTCAACTAACAGAACTCTGCTGGTTGTCCTGGTAACAGATATCAGTGGACAGATCTATTTTATTTGTTCAAACTAAACTACAGCACTTACTTTGATGAGTCAAATCTGATCCTTTCTTCTCTTCTCCTCCTCTCACAGTTCCACTCAGCCCCGTTGTTTTCCTGCAGTCCACCAGCAGCACAGACAACCTCTTCATACCCAGCAGTAAGGCGCTACCGGGAGAGGAACGACACGGGGACTCCGGGAGGGAGGAAGGGCAAGCGTTGTCCTGGTAACCCTAAAGAGGGGACACAGACACATATCATTATGGATGCTGATGTCACTGTTGTCATGAAGTGCTTTACAGAAACCCAGCCCAGACCCTGATAGAGCAAACTGTATGCTAGACCAAACCAAACTGTACCATCTGGTGTTCTGATCTGGAGAGACTCTTCTCTGCCTCGTCAGCATCAGGATGTTGTTGAGGCTCCCCGGAGGATCCACGATAGTCATGTCTCTCTCCTGTGTGAATGAGAACATCAAACAAATTGTAAACTTATGATCTTTTATTACAATCATAGGGTCTTACAAGAGGCATTAATATGTCTAAAATGGGCCTACAATGGCCACTTTTATCATGATTTTATAAAATAATGTTTGTGTTGCAAATGTAAAAGGGTGGTTCCACGAAATGGTTGGCTTTTGCGTCCCTTTGATATTTTAAGTAGAAAATATCCACCAATATTGAATTTTAAAAGACTTATATTAGATGGGGAACTTTAATGTAGACCACATGGAGAATTCAATAAATCTAATTTAAAAGTCCCCAAAATATATGTACCAACTGCAGATTGAACATTTAACAATTTATAGAGTACAAAACATATTCAAGTGTAGAACTTCAGTAGAATGCCCCTTTAAAACCACACATTAGTTCAACAACAGTTTGTGCCCCTGTTGAAGACAGTACTCACTGGTGTTAATCAGATATTCTGTCTCCTCCTCTTTCACTCCCAAAACGTCTTCCTCCTTCACCTTTGTTGAGATAGCATCCTCTTCCTCTCTAAAAGGTTCTATCTCTTCTTTCACTGTAACAGCCTCCTCTTCTTTCACTATAATCACTATAACAGCCTCCTCTTCTTTCACTATAACAGCCTCCTCTTCTTCCACCATAACAGCCTCCTCTTCTTCCACCATAACAGCCTCCTCTTCTTCCACCATAACAGCCTCCTCTTCTTCCACCATAACAGCCTCCTCTTCTTCCACCATAACAGCCTCCTCTTCTTTCACTGTAACAGCCTCCTCTTCTTCCACCATAACAGCCTCCTCTTCTTTCACTATAACAGCCTCCTCTTCTTTCACTGTAACACCCTCATCTTCCACGACATTGTTCAGTCCCAGAGCTTCTTTCTCCATACAGCAGACCCCCTCTTCTTTAGCAGGGGATAAATAGTTTAGTGAGCTCATGGTCGGGGATGTTAGCTAGTTAGTTAGCATTAGCGACTAGCCTAGTGCTAGGCTCAGTATCAATCTTTAACACGTTTGCAAATTGAACAAGCAAATTAGATTAAAGGTCATCAGTTGATAAGTCAACAGAAATGTGTTCAAAACACTGAGATTAGCTAATGTAAACAAACACGGTGTAAAGCGTCAATCTATCGGTGTTATGTTGGCTAGCAAGCTACCGAGGTGGTTGAAAACGTCGACGCCTTGTTGTTCCTGAAGAAGCGTCCCGTCCAGTAAATTATACGTCACGCAAGAGGCATCACCTGAAAGATGCAAATCGCCATCTGCTGACTGGAGTGGGTAACGCAGTTTGGAAAAAATAGTTATTACACTTTTGTATTGGAAAGAACGTCATAATAATTTAACAATAAGCTGATATATTTTCTCTTACGTCTCACAAATAATACTTTCCTGTACACAGACGTAGAAGCTTAATATGAATATGTAGATGATGAATAAATACATCTATGAATAGGTAGGGTTTTAATACAGATTTTCTCTGTTTATTTTCACATTCATTTTTATCTAGATGTGACGGTACTTTTCCCTTAAAGTCACGCTGTATAAGATACAAATCATACTGTAAACAACAGAGCAAATGCATCACATGCAAACAGCACTTGATTATCTGTAGTGCTATACACTGGGTAGACAAAACATTAAGAACACCTGCTCCTTCCATGACTTAGACTGACCAGGTGAATCCAGGCTAAAGCTATGATCCCTTACTGATGTCACTAGTTAAATCCAATTCAATCAGTGTAGATGAAGAGGGAGAGACAGGTTAAAACATGATTTTTAAGCCGTGAGACAATTGAAGTATGGATTGTGTATGTGCATCATTTAGAGAGTGAATGGGGAAGACAAAATATGTAAGTGTTTTTGAAAGGGGGATGGTAGTAGGTGCCAGGCGCACCGGTTTGTGTCAAGAACTGCAACGCTGCTGGGTTTTTCAGCTCAACAGTTTCCCATGTGTACCAAGAATGGTCCACCAACCTAACAGTGGCGGTCAGTGCCGTTTAAGATGAGGGAGGACCATTTTGTTTTTCATGAGCATGGCCTTATTTTTACTACACCATATTGGATGACTTTCATTCATATTCCATTCACCCAGTTCAACATAACAGCGATAGGTTTAGACTACTACACGATACTAAAATTTAAATTATTATTTGGTGACGTGATTATCTTTAGTATAGTTTTATTTAAAAAAGGTTCACTTTTATATGTTTTACCATTTTTATTTTTCTGGAAAATCCCTGAGGAGGAGGGTCCTCCCCTTCCTCCTCTGAGGAGCCTCCACTGCACCCAAAGGACATCCAGCCAACTTGACACAATTGTGGGAAGCATTGGAGAACATGGGCCATAGCGCCTGCATGCTCTGGACACTACGCTGACAGACACAGCAAACCTTTTTGCCACAGTTCGCATTGATGTGCCATCCTGGATGAACTGCACTACCTGAGCCACTTGTGTGGGTTGTAGACTCCGTCTCATGCTACCACTAGAGTGAGAGCACCGCCAGCATTCAAAAGTGACCAAAACATCAGCCAGGAAGCATAGGAACTGAGAAGTGGTCTGTGGTCACCACCTGCAGAATCACTCCTGTTTTGGGGGGTGTCTTGCTAATTGCCTATAATTTCCACCTTTTGTCTATTCCATTTGCACAACAGCATGTGAAATTTATTGTCAATCAGTGTTGCTTCCTAAGTGGACAGTTTGATTTCACAGAAGTGTGATTGACTTGGAGTTACATTGTGTTGTTTAAGTGTTCCCTTTATTTTTTTGAGCAGTGTACATTTAAACTCAGTTTTCCACAATTCCTGACATTTAATCCTTTTAAAAATTCCCTGTCTTAGGTCAGTTAGGATCACCACTTTATTTTTTAAGAATGTGAAATGTCAGAATAATACCAGAGAGAATTATTTATTTCAGCTTTTATTTCTTTCATCACATTCTGTCACGATTGACCATGGGAGAGAGAGAGGACCAAGGCGCAGCATGTAAAAAAGACATCTTCTCTTTATTTAGGAGAAAACGAACGAAGCAAAACAACAAATAGACGACCGTGAAGCTAGAACCGAACGAAATGCAAACATGCAACCTGGACACAGACACAGACCTAGACAATGACCCGACAAAAACATGATGCCTATGGCCGCCTAAAATATGGCTCCCAATCAGAGACAAATGAAAGACATCTGTCTCTAATTGGGAACCACTCAGGCAACCATAGACATACCTAGAACATTCACTCAACCATAGACATACCTAGAAACATTCACTCAACACAAACCCATAAACTAAACCCAACACCCCCCTTTTCCATATAACCACCAAAAACGAAACAAAACACAAACATTCCCCATGTCACACCCTGACCTAACTAAAATAATAAAGAAAACAAAAGAATACTAAGGCCAGGGCGTGACACATTCCCAGTGGGTCAGAAGTTTACATACACTCAATTAGTATTTGGTAGCATTGCCTTTAAATTGTTGAACTTGGGTCAAACGTTTCGGGTAGCCTTCCACAAGCTTCCCACAATAAGTTGGGTGAATTTTGGCCCATTCCTCCTGACAGAGCTGGTGTAACTGAGTCAGGTTTGTAGGCCTCCTTGCTCGCACACGCTTTTTCAGTTCTGCCCACAAATCTTCTATGGGATTGAGGTCAGGGCTTTGTGATGGCCACTCCAATACCTTGACTTTGTTGACCTTAAGCCATTTTGCCACACCTTTGGAAGTATGCTTGTAGTCATTGCCAATTTGGAAGACCCATTTGCAAACAAGCTTTAACTAGGCCCATTTTAGACAAATTTATGCCTCATGTAAGAGCCTATGATTGTAATAGAATATCATAAGTTGACTGTCTGATGTTGTCATTCACACAGGAGAGAGATATGACTATTGTGGATCCTCTGGGGAGCCTCAACAACATCCTGATGCTGACGAGTCAGAGAAGAGTCTATCCAGATCAGAACACCAGATGGTACAGCTTGGTCTGGTCTAGCATACAGCTTGCTCTATTGGGGTCTGGGCTGGGTTTCTGTAAAGCACTTCATGACAACAGTGACAAAAGCATCCATAATGATATGCGTCTGTGTCCCCTCTTTATGGTTACCAGGACAACGCTAGCCCTTCCACCCTCCTGGAGTCTCTGTGTCATGCCTCTTCCAGTAGCACCTTACTGCTGGGTATGAAGAGGTTGTCTGTGCTGCTGGTGGACTGCAGGAAAACAACCGGGCTGAGTGGAACTGTGAGAGGAGGAGTAGGCCTCCTTGCTCACACACTCTTTCAGTTCTGCCCACAATTTTTCTATAGGATTGAGATCAGGGCTTTGTGATGGCCACTCCAATACCTTGACTTTGTTGTCCTTAAGCCATTTTACCACAACTTTGGAAGTTTGCTTGGGGTCATCGTCCATTTGGAAGACCCATTTGCGACCAAGCTTTAACTTCCTGACTTATGTCTTTAGACGTTGCTTCAATATATCCACATAATTTGCCATCCACATAATTTGCCTTCCTCATGATGCCATCTATTTTGTGAAGTGCACCAGTCCCTCCTGCAGCAAAGCACCCCCACAACATGATGCTGCCACCCCCGTGCTTCACGGTTGGGATGGTGTTCTTCGGCTTGCAAGCATCCCCCTTTTTCCTCCAAACATAACGATGGTCATTATGGCCAAGCAGTTATTTTTTTGTTTCATCAAACCAGATGACATTTCTCCAAAAAGTACAATCTTTGTCCTCATGTGCAGTTGCAAACTGTAGTCTGGCTTTTTTTTTTAGGCGGTTTTGGAGCAGTGGCTTCTTCCTTGCTGAGCGGCCTTTCAGGTTATGTCGATATAGGACTCGTTTTACTGGGATATAGATACTTTTGTACCCGTTTCCTCCAGCATCTTCACAAGCATCTTCACAATGCTCTCATACTCGAAATCCAAGATGGCAGCATGTCAAGTCGTTTGTCTGTGACTAGTACATTTTAACCTACTAATAACCTATTTATTTATGGTTGAGTAACTTCCTTGTTGTGTAGTGCAAACTATTTTGTTTTTGCTGGTGTAAAGATCACGGGTCCTCCTCAACTCGCCACTTCAGTACTTGAAGTTTACCAAAGTAACCCTATCTCTGGCTGGCCTGAGTTCCTTCTTCGTCTGCGGAGTGTCTCGTCCAAGCTACTCCTTTTTGCTCTTCGCTTGGCTGTCAGTGGCAGCTCAACAATCCCCAACCCGTTCTCAACACCCAATCTACTCACACACGCAAACACTCATATTCAGACTCATATATACACACTGTCCCTCTCTCCCCTTACTCTCGTTGACCTCTTTTTTTTTTTTACATTTGTCAGAGAAAATGACAATTTTCGTAGTGTTGCTTTGTGCACTGACTTTACTGAACTCAGGAGATAACAAACATTGTCGCTGGGTGAGTACATCTGACAATGTGCTCTCCCGTCCATTAGACATTTTGTCTGCAGGAACTCGCTCTTTTTCCTCGAACCACTCGTCCAAGTGCCGATGTATTTGTGGCATGATGTAAACAGTACGAATTTGTGTCACTACCAAAGTCTAATGGTTTTAAATGACTGTTTTGGATTGTCTGGAAACTCACTTGTAGAATTCGCTTGCAGTAGGTCTCTTAAAAAAGAGAAGCCGTGCAAGGTTATTAAACAGAGGCGCCTAGTTATTCTTCTTTTGTAGATATCAGGTAACGTGCAACCTAACCCTGGCACTAATATGCAATGTCTCTAAACCCCCTCTGATTTTAATTAAATGGTTTTGGTATTTTTCATTTAAAATGTACGCAGCCTGTTGTCAAAAATTGATGGGGTTAGGATTTGGGCTAAATCAACTGATGCTGATGTAATTGTGTTTTCTGAAACCTGACTCAGTAAGTCTGTTTTTGATAAGGATATTTGTATAAGTTGTTAGAATGTTTATCGCACTGATCGGGTTAAGAAAGGTGGGGGTGTGGCTATATATGTAAAAACTAAATTCCCTGTGATTGGCTGTTATAGACCCCCCTCTGCTCTCGGTGATGCATTTTCTTCTTTGACGCACCTGGTGTCTAAACTTCTTTACAGTGAAATGATCTTGATTGGTGTTGGTTAAAGCCGGTGTCTGATGATTTTAAAATGTTTTGTAATTCTATGAATCTTTCCCAGTTGATTAACTCACCCACTCGCCCAAATCTTAAATGCGCAGATAAATCTACCCTGATTGATTTGATATTGACAAATGTTCCACATAAATATTCTGCGGTTGGTGTTTTTTGTAATAATTTAAGTGACCATTGTGCTGTTGTTGCTGTTAGAAATACTAAGGGTCCTAAGACAAACCCAGGTTTTATTCGTAAGAGAAATCTGAAGTGTTTTAATGGGCAGGCTTTCTTTCATGATTTGTTTTATTTTGACTAGAGCAAGATTGAGCTTATCCCTGATGTGGAAACTGCCTGGAAATTCTTTCATTATGTTTTTTCCCAAATGGTAAACAAACATGCCCCATTCCGCAGGTTTGGGGTTAAAGGGCAGGATAATCCATGGTTTTCTTCTGAGCTGTTTTATATTATTCACGACCGTAATCTAGCCTGGGCTAAAGCAAGGAAATCGTGTTCTGATGCTGATTGGCTTATTTTTAGGCAGTTATGAAAAAAGTGTTATTTTCTTCTCAGGAAGTCTGAATATTTTATGTCTGTTACCACTGATAACCTGAATGACCCTAGAACAGGGGTGTCAAACTCATTCCACGGAGGGCCTAGTGTCTGCAGGTTTTTGGTTTTTCCTTTCAATAAAGCCCTAGACAACCAGGTGTGGGGAGTTCCTAACTAATTAGTGATGTTAATTCATCAATCAAGTAGAAGGGAGGAGCGAAAACCCGCAGACACTCGGCCCCCCGTGGAATGAGTTTGACACCTGTGCCCTAGAACGTTTTGGAAGGCTATTAAGTCTATGTCGGGAAACAGTAATGTTAATGAATTACCGTCATGTGTTTTGAAGGACTCTGTTGCTGTATATGAAAAAACTGAAATGCTGAATTGTCTCAATGAGCACTTTGTATCATCTGGTAGACTGTTTGATTGTGTCCTCTGTCTCTGTACAACCCTGTGTGGATGAACCAGTGAGAGCTGGTCAAACTTTTAGCTTTTTGCCATTCTCAGTGCAGGTGGTACATAAAGCCCTGAAATCCTTAGATCAGAGAAAGCCTGCAGGTCCTGATCTTTTGGATCCCTGCTTTTTAAATCTGGCAGCTGATTTCATAGCTGAACCACTTACATATCTGTTCAATCTAACCCTGGAATATAATGAAATTCCCGAAAATCAGCATTTGTCCTACCACTTTTAAAAGGGGGATATCCAACTCTTTTAAATAATTATAGGCCAATCTCAAAGCTGTCACCCCTGGTGAAAATACTTGAAACCCTTTGAGTGAACAGCTAAAAGAGTTTTTATTTACTAACTCTATTTCATCAATGTACCAATCGGGCTTCAAGAAGAAGCATAGCACAATTACAGAAGCCATGAAGGTTTTAAATGATATCAGTGAAGCCCTTGACAAAAAACAGCACTGTGTTTCACTTCTTATTGATCTCTCTAACACTTTTGATACAGTTGATCATACTATACTAAGGCAGAGATTGTCGAGTGTAGGTCTTTCAGAGCATGCAGTTGCATGGTTTGCTAACTATCTGTCTGATAGAACTCAGTGCACTCAATTTGATGGGCTTATGTCTGTTAAATTGTCTGTCTTTAATGGTGTGCCCCAAAGCTCTGTACTTGGTCCTCTCTTATTCACTATTTATATAAATTATTTAGACAAAAATGTCCAAAATGCGCAAATTCATTTTTACGCTGATGATACTGTTATTTACTGTTGTGCCTCGTCTCTTACAAACGCTTTCCAGAACTTGGAAACTGCTTTTTATACTGTTCAACATACCTTGTGTCAATTGAAGCTTATCCTCAATACTGACAAAACTAAACTAATGGTGTTTTCACCTATTACTACCTGTCAGGGCAAGGAGATTGAGGTTGTAACCTCATATAAATATCTTGGAATTTTAATTGAGGACGGCCTCTCTTTTAAATTTCATATTCAACAACACAAAAAAATTGAAGCTGAAATTGGGATTTTATTTTAGGAATAAGGCCTGTTTTTATTTTGAAGCCAGAAGGAGGCTAGTAATCAGCTACATTTATGCCTTTACTAGACTATGGGGATATTTTATACATGAATGTTTCCGCTCAGTGTTTGAGATCAATTGACACCCTTTACCATGGCACTTTGAGATTTATTTTAAACTGCAAAACACTTACGCACCACTGCACTTTGTATACCAGGGTTGTTTGGCCTTCTCTAGTCACTCATGGGCTCAGGCGCTGGTATACTTTTATTTACAAAACCATTTTGGGTTTACTACCTTTTTATTTGGGCATTTTTATTGTTCAGAAATGTGGTGGGTACTCTCTTTGTTCGCTGGACTTTATCCTGCTAACTGTTCCAAATGTCCGAACTGAATTCGGTAAAAGGGCTTTTATGTACTCTGAGCCATCGTCTTGGAACACTTTACAAAATACTTTTAAACTGGAAGAACTTGTCCCGATTGGTATTTTTAAATCACTGATGAATGATCTTGAGACTGATTCCCTGACCTGTCAATGTTTTTAATTTGCTGTTTTTGATTTTGTTATACTCTTGTGAATTCTATGGTTTTACTAGATTACTTGTAGTTTTTCATGTTGTTTGTTTGTAATTTTTGTAATGACTTTGCTGTCCATTTGATAGAAAAAATTTTGGTGGGAAAAAGCGTATTTAGTTTTATAAAGATTTTAAAGTATTCACATGAAAATCTGTGGCAAATTGTACAGAAACTTAGCTACTAAGGTGGATATTGATCCAACACCTGTCACTTATTCAAACGAGCCCACTGGGCACAGACGTCAGTTCAACATCTAGTTTCTATTTGAATTTCTTTGAGTCGTCAGCTAAAGTGAATTCAACATGAAAAATCTACACAAAATGTCACCTGTCATTGGATTTAGGTTGCCAGTTGGGTGAAAAATAAATATAAATAGCTGGTGTTGATGGCTTTTTACAAATCAAATCAGCTTTCTACATTGATCTAACATCATCACATGGAATTCTTTTGTTGAAATGTGGAAACAACGTTTACTCAACCAATGGGAAGCTTCTAAATGTCCCCGGGAAAGTCGAACGAGGAATTTTTCATTGAGACAATGATAAACAGCAATCTGTGGGCGAGTTGTGGTGGATATTATAAAATAAGGATCTGCTGGAGTCCAAGTCAAACCAAGATTCTTTATTTATTTTATTTAATCCGTGGGCGAGTCTGTGAACATTTTCATTTCCTTAAATCATCAGTGGGCAAGTGATGCAAATGTGAACAATGGAGCAAATGCATCACATCCAAATATCACTGTATTATCTGTAGTGCTGGAGGAATGACACACCCAGATAAACACACACATAGTCAGAGTTTAAAAAAGGACCATTTAAACACATGGAATCTGATCTACTCAATATTCAATTCATGTTTTCTAATAATAACATAAAAATATATGTTTGAGTACCATTTAATTTCATATGGTAAAGACAGTTAAACACATTCTCAGTCAACGATATAAGACAATGGGAGCACTGTGTATGTTCTCTGATGAACTTAAAGTCAACATGATGTGAAATATCAGTGTACACTAGGAGAAGTTATTTGTCTGTGGATTCCCACATGCCTTTTAAGTAACATTTGTAAGGCTACTCCCTGTGTGTATTCGCTCATGAGCTTTCCTAACTCCGCTAAACTTTTTCCACACTGAGCGCGATGGTATGGCTTCTTCCCTGTGTGTATTTCGCTCATGATATTTCATGTTTCCTAACTGGTTAAAACTCTTTCCACAATGGGTGCAATGGTATGGCTTCTCCCCTGTGTGAATTCGCTCATGAGATTGTAGGTTTCCTAACAAGCTAAAACTCTTTCCACACTGTGCGCAATGGAAAGGCTTCTCCCCTGTGTGTATTCTCTCATGTCTTTTCAAGTTTCCTAAATGGTTAAAACTCGTTCCACACAGGGTGCAATGGAAAGGCTTCGCTTCGGTGTGTGTCCTCTCATGTCTTTTCAGGCTTCCTAACTTGGTAAACTTAGTTCCACACTGGGAGCAGTGGTAAGGCTTATCCCCTGTGTGTATTTGTTCATGAGATTTCATGTTATCTAACTTGTTAAAACTCTTTCCACACTGGTCGCAATGGTATGGCTTCTCCCCTGTGTGTATTCGCTCATGAGCAATTAGGCTTCCTAACCGGTTAAAACTCTTTCCACAATGTGAGCAGTGGTAAGGCTTCTCCCCTGTGTGTATTCGGCCATGAGCTTTCAGGCTTCCTAACTGGCTAAAACTCTTTCCACAATGGGAGCAATGGTAAGGCTTCTCCCCTGTGTGTATTCGCTCATGAGCTTTCAGGCTTCCTAACTTGATAAAACTCTTTCCACACTGAGAGCAGAGGTGTCGTCTTGCTGGTTTGGACATCTCTGGTTCCTCCGAGTTTGGTTTTTCTCCTGCAAAAGACAGTGTTTATTGTAAGAGAGACCTGAATGAAACCTCCACATGATAAAACCGCCTTGCTATGAGGTTTAATCCAAATCAGATCCCTCAATAACCTGAGGCCAGCTTTCAAACATTTCATCATTTAAAACAATCTTTGTGTGATTTTAAAACAAATCCTGTTGAAGAGCTTCCTGATAATATAGTTACATTACTTACTCTGTTTTAGAAGTAAGAACACAAAACACAGTTCTATCACACTCAAGACACAGACATCACTGGATTCCTATCAAGCAGGTGGTTCTAAATATATAACATTCATAGCTGTATGATACAGAATGCGACCTACACACTTCCTTAAAACCTAAAATAAGTAAAGAAGTAATTTTGTGTGGAAGTCAAACACTTGTTTTTTACATTGGAGACAGACACAAAGCACCTCAGTAACATCTCCCCGTTGTCTCAAGGGTTTGACACATGCTGTTCACAAATGTTTAACATTTTGAATAATCACTAATGTCATGATATTTTGGGTAAAGTAAAAAGAATGAAATATTTGAGGTATATGAAAAATATATATAACAATATTTTTTATCCCCCTTTTCCCCCCAATTTTTGTCAATTGGTAGTTACAGTCTTGTCTCATCGCTGCAACTCCCGTACGGACTCGGGAGAGGCGAACGTCAAGAGCCAACCCAGAAGCCAGCCGCACCAACGTGTCGGAGGAAACACTGTACACCTGGCAACCGCGTCAGCGTGCATGCGTCCGGCCCACCACAGGAGTCACTAGAGCTCGATGGGACAAGGACCAACCGGCCAAATCCTCCCCCAACCCGGATGACCCTGGGACAATTGTGCGTCGCCTCATGGCTCTCCCGGTCGTAGCTGCGACACAGCTGGGTATCGAACCAGAATCGGTAGTAACGCAGCTAGCACTGCGATGCAGTAGAACACTGCGCCACTCGGGAGGCATTTATATTTCTGTTCACTCAAAAGTTTGGACACACCTACTCATTCAAGGGTTTTCTTTATTTTTGCTATGTTCCACATTGTAGAATAATAGTGAAGACATCAAAACTATGAAATAACAAATGTAGAATCATGTAGAAACCAAATAATGTGAAATAAATCGAAATATATTTTATATTTGAGATTCTTCAATGTAGCCCCCTTTGCCTTGATGACAGCTTTGCACGCTCTTGGCATTCTGTCAACCAGCTTCACCTGAAATGCTTTTTTCAACCGTCTTGAAGGAGTTACAACATATGCTGAGCACTTATTGGTTGCTTTCTTTCACTCTGTGGTCCAACTCATCCCAAACTATCTCAATTGTGTTGAGGTCGGGTGATTGTGGATGCCAGGTCATCTGATGCAGCATTCCAACACTCTCCTTCTTGGTCAAATAGCCCTTACACAGCATGGAGGTGTGTTTTGGGTCATTGTCCTGTTGAAAAACAAATGATAGTCCCACTAAGCCCAAACCAGATGGGATGGCGTATCGCTGCAGAATGCTGTGGTAGCCAACCTGGTTAAGTGTGCCTTGACTTCTAAATAAATCACTGACAGTGTCACCAGCAAAGCACCCTCACACCTCCCCCTCCAATTTGTAAGTCGCTCTGGATAAGAGCGTCTGCTAAATGACTTAAATGTAAATGTAATGCTTCACGGTGGGAACCACACATGCGGAGATCCTCTAATTCACCTACTCTGCATCTCACAAAGACACAGCGGTTGGAACCAAAAATCTCTAATTTGGTTTCATCAGACCAAAGGACAGATTTCCACCGGTCTAATGTTAATTGCTCGTGTTTCTTGGCCCAAGCAAGGCTTTTCTTCTCATTGGTGTCCTTTAGTAGTGGTTTCTTTGCAGCAATTCGACCATGAAGGCCTGATTCACGCAGTCTCCTCTGAACAGTTGATGTTGAGGTGTGTCTGTGAAGCATTTATTTGGGCTGCAATTTCTGAGGCTGGTAACTCCAATGAACTTATCCTCTGCAGCAGAGATAACTCTGGGTCTTCCTTTCCTGTGGCGGTCCTCATGAGAGCCAGTTTCATCATAGCGCTTGATGGTTTTTGCGACTGCACTTGAAGAAACTTTAAAAGTTCTTGACATTTTCCGGATTGACTGACCTTCATGTCTTGAAGTATTGATGGACTGTCGTTTCTCTTTGCCTATTTGATCTGTTCTTAAAATATGGACTTGGTCATTTACCACATAGGGCTATCTTCTGTATACCACCCCTACCATGTCAAAACACAACTGATTGGCTCAAACACATTAAGAAGGAAATAAATTCCACAAATGAACTTTTTACAGGGCACATATGTTAATTGAAATCCATTCCAGGTGACTTCCCCATGAAGCTGGTTGAGAGAATACCAAGAATGTGCAAGGCAAAGGGTGCCAACTTTGAAGAATTTGAACACTTTTTTGGCTACTAAATGATTCCATATGTGATATTTCATAGTTCTGATGTCTTCACCATTATTCTACAATGTAGAAAATAGTAAAAATAAAGAAAAACACTTGAATGAGTAGTGTGTCCTAACTTTTGACTAGTAGTGTATGTGGTCGATTCCGTGAGAAAGTCAACCTGAACATGTGTAACAGAGGTGAGAACGTGCCATAAACTCACTCCACAGCGAGCTTGAAACGACACAGATGGAGCTAACCAACTGGTCCCTTTTGTATAGCTCAATAGGTTAATTGTCAAGGAGAGCGGTCACGTGTGTTGAGAAGCAGAGGATCACTTGTTTGAGTCCAGTGGAGGAAACTAAACTGCTAGCAGCACACTGGTGTCAGTTACACATTTTTTAATAAAGTTAGTCATTTCCAAATGAACCATGTTCTTTAAGGTCAATATGTCGGAGTTCGGGCTTTATTTGACCTGTTAAAGTAGGAAATTGAATGAATTTTGTCCATTACAGAAATGGAGGCCAAGTCTCACAAGAAATGCTTTTCATTCAATCATATTGCATAGCTTTTTGAAAAGGCGTACGGAGCTTGTTTTAAATATATATATTTGACATTTTTAACAAGTTCAGTAGATCAGATGTTAATGAAGCAATACAGACCACATTGAAGTGTATGGAGTTTAGTTTGCCTGTTCTACAGTCTTGTAAAGACAGGGGGGGTTGACTGGGACAGGCAATGTAACATCCATAATGTTCTTAGGAACTGTTTTTGTCCTTACATCAGATCATCTTGAAACTTTCTCTCCAAAGCTAACTTTCATTAAGGTTTTATATGGTCAATTGGTTTCTCTCTTTTCCTTTTGTAGAATCCTTTTTCAGTGTTATGATATTAATAACATCCATATCCACCAGTCTATCTTCCTGTCAACTAACAGAACTACTGTCTACTGTGGTGGAAATATACCACTCTATCTTCATGTCAACTGATGGGTTTTGACCTATGTGGTAGCAAAACTCATGACTCCAATATTAGCAGGCAGTATTTAGACTGTCCACTTTGAAGTGCTTAGACAGAATGACTATATAAGGAATGGAACATATATGACCAGGGCCTGCTACCATTATAACCTAGACAGCTGTGAGATGTGGGTGTTAACAAGTAAGAAGTGAGATGGAAAGATAATGGTAAAGAAAGGTGTAGAGGAGTGATTTTCGTATAGAGATTCCACACGACAAGTAGAGACAGAATACTATAAAGGCAAGGCTTTGGGATTAGAGAATTTAGCTGTTCCATGGAATTGCTTCGCTTTGTTACGACTCAATGTTTTTCCACAACACCTATAATCTTCCAACATCCTTAAATCATGTCACGGAGGGAGAGAGAGGAAGGCAGGACGTGTTATTGTTAGACATCAGGGATCCTATGGAAAGGAGGGGTGGATCACAGACTGGTACGAGTCAACAGGACACCTCTGAGTTAAAAAAGGATTAAGGAATTCGGGCTGAGGTCAGATGAAGTGAGAAAGAACAGTCATCACTACAGTTCTGCCTAGCAACAGAGAGGTATTGTCTGACCAGGAGGAGACTTCGCCTAGGAAGAGTTAAATACCAGTGCTGGTGTGAATAGGTTTCTTGTCTCATGCAGCTGTATGACCTAATGGGTGAATAAACTTGGTTTAAGCTTAACTAATCGTCCCTGAGTTTTTTTACTCTGTTTACTTAGAACCTAACACAACTAACATAACTGTCTACTGTGGTGGAAATATACCAGTCTATTTTCATATCAACTAACAGAACTCTGCTGGTTGTCCTGGTAACAGTGGGCAGATCTGTTGTATTTGTTCAAACTAAACTACAGCACTTACTTTGATGTGTCAAATCTGATCCTTTCTTCTCTCCTCCTCCTCTCACAGTTCCACTCAGCCCTGTTGTTTTCCTGCAGTCCACCAGCTGCACAGACAACCTCTTCATACCCAGCAGTAAGGTGCTACCGGGAGAGGCACGACACGGGGACTCCGGGAGGGTGGAAGGGCTAGCGTTGTCCTGGTAACCATGAAGAGGGGACACAGACACATATCATTATGGATGCTGATGCCACTGTTGTCATGAAGTGCTTTACAGAAACCCAGCCCAGACCCAGATAGAGCAAGCTGTATGCTAGACCAGACCAACCTGTACCATCTGGTGTTCTGATCTGGAGAGACTCTTCTCTGTCTCGTCAGCATCAGGATGTTGTTGAGGCTCCCCAGAAGATCCACGATAGTCATGTCTCTCCCCTGTGTGAACGAGGACATCAAACAGATTGTAATCTTACGACCGTCTATTACAATCAAGAGGCATTCATATCTAAAAATGCCTCTAAAATGTAAATGTAAAAATGTTGTTCCACGAAATGGGTGCCTTTTACGTCCCTTTGATATTTTAAGTAGAAATTGTGCACCAATATTGAATTTTAAAAGCTGTTGGCGGCAGGTAGCCTAGTGGTTAGAGCGTTGGACTAGTAACCGAAAGGTTGCAAGATCGAATCCCTGAGCTGACAAAGTAAATATCTGTCGTTTTGTCCCTCAACAAGGCAGTTAACACACTGTTCCTAGGCCATCGTTGAAAATAAGAATTTGTTCTTAACTGACTTGCCTAGTTAAATGAAGGTAAAATAAAAGATGAGGTGCACTTTAATGTAGACCACATGGAGAATTCAACAAAAAAAGTTCCAAAAATATATGTACCAAAGGCAGATGGCCCCTTTAACAATTCCTACAGTACTGAACAACATATTCAAGTGTAGAACTTCAGTAGAAGTCCCTTTAAAAGACACATTAGTTCAACAACTGCATAGTTTGTGTCCCTTTTTAAGACAGTACTCACTGGTGTTAATCTGATATTCTGTCTCCTCCTCTTTCACTCCCAAGACGTCTTCCTCCTTCACCTTTATTGAGATAGCATCCTCCTCCTCTCTAAAAGGTGCTTTCTCTTTTTTCACTATAACATCATCTTCTTTCCCAATAACATCCTCTTCTCCTTTTACTGTAATATCCTCCTCTTCTTTTATCATTCTGAAAGCTTCTTCCTCTCTTT
The DNA here is from genome assembly GCF_029448725.1 of Salvelinus fontinalis. Classification (NCBI taxonomy): domain Eukaryota; kingdom Metazoa; phylum Chordata; class Actinopteri; order Salmoniformes; family Salmonidae; genus Salvelinus; species Salvelinus fontinalis. The sequence goes on from NC_074704.1 coordinate 5,817,993, forward strand.
TCACTGTAATATCCTCCTCTTCTTCTTCCACGACAATGTTCAGCGCCAGAGCTTCTTTCTCCGTCCAGCAGACCTCCTCTTCTTTAGCAGGGGAGGGATAGGGAGCTCATGGTCAGGAATGTTAGCTACCTAGTTAGCATTAGTGACTAGCCTAGTGCTAACCTCAGTGTATTTAACACGTTTGCAAAATGAACAAGCAAATTAGGTTAAAGTTAACCAGTTGATACATCAACAGAAAAGTGTTTAAAACACTGAGATTAGCTAATGTACATTAACATGGTCTAAAGAATCAATCTTTCAGTTTTTTGTTGGCTAGCAAGCTACCGAGGTGGTTGAAATAGTAGCCGTGTTGTTGTTCCTGAAGAAGCGTCCCATCCAGTCCATTAAACGTCACACAAGAAGCATCACCTGAAAGACGCATATCGCCATCTGCTGACTGGAGTGGGTAACGCAGTTTGGAAACAATAGTTACTACACTTTTTGTATTGGAAAGAACGTCATAATAATTTAACAATAAGCTGATATATTTTATCTTCCGTCTTACAAATAATACGTGCCTGTACACAGACGTAGAAGCTTAATATAAATATGTGGATGATTAATAAATACATATATGAATAGGTAGTGTTTTAATACACATTTGCTCTGTTCATTTTTCACAGTCGTTTTTATCTAGATGTGACTATTTTATTCCCTTAAAGCTACTCTCTATAAGATACAAATCATACTGTAAACAATAGAGCAAATGCATCACATGCAAATAGCACTTGGTTATCTGGTGTGCTATACACTGAGTATAAAAAACATTAAGAACACCTGCTCCTTCCATGACTTAGACTGACCAGGTGAATCCAGGTGAAACCTATGATCCCTTACTGATGTCACTAGTTAAATCCACTTCAATCAGTGTAGATGAAGGTGGAGAGTCAGGTTAAATAAGGATTTTTAAGCCTCGAGACAATTGAGGCATGGATTGCGTATGTGTGCCATTCAGAGGGTAAATGGGGAAGACAAAATATGTAAGTGTTTTTGAACAGGGTATGGTAGTAGGTGCCAGGCGCACCGGTTTGTGTCAAGAACTGCAACGCTGCTGGGTTTTTCAGCTCAACAGTTTTCCATGTGTTCCAAGAATGGTCCACAACCCAAACAGTGGCGGTCAGTGCTGTTTAATATGAGGGAGGACCATTTTGTTTTCATGAGCATGGCCTTATTAATATGAGCATATTGGATGACTGTCATGCAACTGTCATTCATATTCCATTCACCCTGTTCAATGTAACAGCGATAGGTTTAGACTACTACATGATTCTCAGATGTTCCCTTTACCCATCATGAGGTAGCTACAACCTAGCCTATGAATGAAAGTTTACAATGTAGATGCACACAGGTCAAGAGAAACATTAGAGGTGACAGACAGTGACACATTCAATACCGCCTTGTACACTCTTGCCTGCATCTAGCTGAAATATAGGGTGTAACCATTAGTCAAACAGTTTCAAACAAGAGATTCTATTGGACAAAATCAGGTATGTTCATTACGGTTTTGTTCCGTTTAAGAAACGTTTGTCAATAGAATTAGCGGAATGAATACACCCCTGATCACGTGTAAACACAGTTCATTTTCATAACAGCCACGTTGTATTCCTTCTCTCCTCCTCTGACCTTTACCCTTTGCTTCTGGACTTCAATGCACAACACATCAGCTGTATGTGACCAGGCGAAAAAACCTTTCCAAGTCAAACCATAACTGCTACACACAGCCTACATCCTTGTCACCATATTAGCTAAAGTAATGTCATAGTCAACATAGCTAATAGAACTAACGCGTTAGTAAACCTGCTACAATCATGCAGTAACGTTACAGTGTACAGTCAGTAAGCAGTTTAGCCATTACATTGGCGGGTCCCGGTGGCAATAAATTTGTCAAACCAAAAGCTTACCCTGACATGGACGAGTTCCAGTAATGTGTTGGATAGTCATAGCCAGCTAGCTAACATAGCATCCATCTGTTTGAGCCAAGTGTTTGAGTAGGATAAACTAGCTAGCTGCATTTGCTAGCTAAGTAACTGAAACTGAAAGTGGAAAATAAGTGACAAAATCTCTCTCTCACTTTTCCTTAATTTTGGAATAAATTAATTTGTCCAAACTGTTCAACTATTTTATTTTTCTCTCTTTGAGTCAACTACTCACCACATGTTATACACTGCAGTGCTAGCTAGCTGTAGCTTATGCTTTCAGTACTATATTCCTTCTCTGATCCTTTCATTGGATGGACAACATGTCAGTTCATGCTGCAAGAGCTCTGATAGGTTGGAGGACGTCCTCCGGAAGTTGTCATAATTACTGTGTAAGTCTATGGAAGGGCTTGAGAACCATGAGCCTCCTAGGTTTTGTATTAAAACGAAGAACGCACGAAACAGTCCCGTATGGTGCAACAAACACTAACACAGGAGACAACCACCCACAACGAACACTGTGAAACAACCTACCTAAATATGACTCTCAATTAGAGGAAACGCCAAACACCTGCCTCTAATTGAGAGCCATACCAGGCAACCCTAAACCAACATAGAAACAGAAAACATAGAATGCCCACCCAAACTCACGTCCTGACTAACTAACACATACAACAAACTAACAGAAATAGGTCAGGAACGTGACATAACCCCGCCCCCTTAAGGTGCGAACTCCGGGCGCACCAGCACAAAGTTTAGGGGAGGGTCTGGGTGGGCATCTGACCACGGTGGTGGCTCAGGCTCAGGGCGAGGTCCCCACCCCACCATAGTCAATCCCAGCTTTCGTCTCCCCCTACGAATGACCACCCTCATATTACACCCCCTAAATTGAAAAGGTAACCTTAAGATAAGGGGCAGCACCGGGACAAGGGGCAGCACCGGGATAAGGTAGCTCAGGACAGAGATATAGCTAAGGACAGAGAGGTAGGTCAGGATAGAGAGGTAGCTCAGGATAGAGGGGCAACTCCGGACTGAAGGGCAGCTCCGGACAGAGAGACAGCTCTGGACTGAGGGGCAGTTCCGGATAAATAGCCGCTCTGGGCTGAGGGACAGCTCATGACTGGCTGACGGCTCTGGACGCTCATGGCTGGCTGACGGCTCTGGACGCTCATGGCTGGCTGACGGCTCTGGACGCTCATGGCTGGCTGACGGCTCTGGACGCTCATGGCTGGCTGACGGCTCTGGACGCTCATGGCTGGCTGACGACTCTGGACGCTCATGGCTGGCTGGCGGATCTGGCTGCACATGGCTGGCTGGCGGATCTGGCTGCACATGGCTGGCTGGCGGATCTGGCAGATCCTGTCTGGTTGGCGGCTCTGGCAGATCCTGTCTGGTTGGCGGCTCTGGCAGATCCTGTCTGACGAATGGCTCTAGCGGCTCCTGACTGACGAACGGCTCTGACGGCTCGGGACAGACGGGCGGCTCTAATGGCTCGGGGCAGACGGCTGGCTCAGATGGCGCTGGGTAGACGGATGGCTCAGATGGCGCTGGGTAGACGGATGGCTCAGATGGCGCTGGGTAGACGGATGGCTCAGATGGCGCTGGGTAGACTGATGGCTCAGATGGCGCTTGGCAGACGGGCAGTTCAGGCATCGCTGTGCAGACGGCAGACTCTGGCCGGCTGAGGCGCACTGTAGGCCTGGTGCGTGGTGCCGGAACTGGAGGCACCGGGCTAAGGACACGCACCTTCATGCTAGTGCGGGGAGCAGGGACAGGGCACACTGGATTCTCAAAGCGTACTATTTGCCTGGTGCGTGGTACCGGCACTGGTGGCACCGGACTGAGGGCACGCACATCAGGACGAGTACGGGGAGAAGGAACAGTGTGTACAGGGCTCTGGAGACGCACAGGTGGCTTAGTGCGTGGTGCCGGAACTGGAGGCACTGGACTGGAGACACGCACCATAGGAAGAGTGCGTGGAGGAGGAACAGGGCTCCTAAAACGCACTGGAAGCCTGGTGCGTGGTGTAGGCACTGGTGGTACTGGGCTAGGGCGAGGAGGTGGCGCCGGAAATACCGGACCGTGTAAGCGTACTGGCTCCCTTGAGCATTGAGCCTGCCCAACCTTACCTGGTTGAATGCTCCCCATCGCCCGACCAGTGCGGGGAGGTGGAATAACCCGCACCGGGCTATGTAGGCGAACCGGGGACACCATGCGTAAGGCTGGTGCCATGTATGCCGGCCCGAGGAGACGCACTGGAGACCAGACGCGTTGAGCCGGCATCATGGCACCTGGCTCAATGCCCAATCTAGCCCTACCAATGCGGGGAGGTGGAATAACCCGCACCGGGCTGTGCACACGTACAGGAGACACCGTGCGCTCTACTGCGTAACACGGCATCTGCCCGTACTCCCGCTCTCCACGGTTAGCCTGGGAAGTGGGCGCAGGTTTCCTACCTGCCCTTGGCCCACTACCTCTTAGCCCCCCCCCCCCAATACATTTTTGGGGTTTCTTCTCGGGCTTCCTTGCTAGCCGCGTACCTTCATATCTGCAGTTTTTGGCTTGATTCTCCGGTCTCCAGCCTTGCTTCCTTGCTGCCTCCTCATATCGCCGCCTCTCTGCTTTCGCTGCCTCCAGCTCAGCTTTGGGGCGGCGATATTCCCCTGGTTGAGGCCAAGGTCCTTTTCCATCCAGCTCGTCCTCCCAAGTCCAGTAGTCCTGTGTATTACGCTGCTTGGTTCTGGTAATTTGGTGGGTGGTTCTGTAACGGTGTTCCTCCTCCTCTTCATCCGAAGAGGAGGAGCATGGATTGAACCAAGGCGCAGCGTTTTGAAATGACTTAATTTTAATTAAACAAGATGGGAAAAACACGGAACGAAACCACTTAAAATAATTAACAAAATAACAAAACGAATGTAGACAAACCTGAACATACGAACTTACATAAAACACGAAGAACGCACAACAGGAAAAATGACTACATAAAACGAAGAACGCACGAAACAGTCCCGTATGGTGCAACAAACACTAACACAGGAGACAACCACCCACAACGAACACTGTGAAACAACCTACCTAAATATGACTCTCAATTAGAGGAAACGCCAAACACCTGCCTCTAATTGAGAGCCATACCAGGCAACCCTAAACCAACATAGAAACAGAAAACATAGAATGCCCACCCAAACTCACGTCCTGACCAACTAACACATACAACAAACTAACAGAAATAGGTCAGGAACGTGACACTCCCCTTCCTCCTCCGAGGAGCCTCCACTGCACCCAAAGGACATCCAGCCAACTTGACACAACTGTGGGAAGCATTAGAGTTAACATGGGCCAGCATCCCTGTGGAAGGCTTTCTGTAACGACTCTCGTCGTTGGTTAGGGTTAGGGTTAGTCTCGTCGTTGGTTAGGGTTAGGGTTAGTCTCGTCGTTGGTTAGGGTTAGGGTTAGGGTTAGGGTTAGTCTCGTCGTTGGTTAGGGTTAGGGTTAGGGTTAGGGTTAGGGTTAGGGTTAGTCTCGTCGTTGGTTAGGGTTAGGGTTAGGGTTAGGG
>NC_074704.1:5827592-5844759 GCF_029448725.1 Salvelinus fontinalis
TGGATATAGTCATGGTAGGATACATGATAGTCGCAACACATGGAGTTGGGTTGGATATAGTAATGGTATTGTGTTGGATATAGTAATGGTATTGTGTTGGATATAGTCATGGTATTGTGTTGGATCTAGTCATGGTATTGTGTAGGATATAGTCATGGTATTGTGATGATATAGTCATGGTATTGTGTTGGATCTAGTCATGGTATTGTGTTGGATCTAGTCATGATATTGTGATGGATATAGTCATGGTATTGTGTTGGATATAGTCCTGGTATTGTGTAGGATATAGTCCTGGTATTGTGTAGGATATAGTCATGGTATTGTGATGATATAGTCATGGTATTGTGTTGGATCTAGTCATGGTATTGTGTAGGATATAGTCATGGTATTGTGTTGGATCTAGTCATGGTATTGTGTTGGATCTAGTCATGGTATTGTGTTGAATATAGTCATGGTACACACACACACACAAAGACACAAATACCCAATACATTGATGACAATTTTACGAACATCATCACATAGATTGTTTGGGTTGAAATGATGTGGAAACAGTCAACCAGTTTTTGCCCAGTGAGGTTTTGTTTGTGAGAGAGATTATAGTAGACGGTTGCTGTCTAAAAGTGATTGATGTGTTTTTCTGTGTCCTTTGGTTGTCCTCTCGTTGACCTGTTAATGACATCATCTCCGGATGTTCTCACCATATTTAGTGTGTGATTATGTAACTTTGTAGTGCAGCTGTTTCTTTGTAGTAAAACACATGTTTGAAGTAAAAAGTAATGTCCTGGTGATTGATGTGGCGCTGTTGAACTGAAAGAAATATGTTTGAAGTAAAATATGTTTGATAATAGAGTGTCAGAGGGATGTCTCAGTCAACCTCCCCCCAAAAAACAAAAAAATCCCCAGAGGCCTCACACCCTCCTCTTTGAAAGGTTCATTGTACTCTTTAACTATGCTTCCCTTACTGACGACCTAAACAGATCATTTTTACCCTTTAAAAAAATAATAGTTGTCAGCTATCCAGATGTAATGGTCAAGAGGTTGTGAACCTAGAGGGGCCCTTGAACACATGTTGTGTTGAGGTGCACCTAGAGGGGGCCCTTGAACACATGTTGTGTTGAGGTGCACCTAGATGGGGCCCTTGAACACATGTTGTGTTGAGGTGCACCTAGAGGGGGTCCTTGAACACATGTTGTGTTGAGGTGCACCTAGAGGGGGCCCTTGAACACATGTTGTGTTGAGGTGCACCTAGAGGGGGCCCTTGAACACATGTTGTGTTGAGGTGAAACTAGAGGGGGCCCTTGAACACATGTTGTGTTGAGATGAACCTAGAGGGGGCCCTTGAACACATGTTGTGTTGAGGTGAAACTAGAGGGGGCCCTTGAACACATGTTGTGTTGAGGTGAACCTAGAGGGGGCCCTTGAACACATGTTGTGTTGAGGTGCACATTATAACAATGTGCGGTGAGAGTCAGAGAGCAAGTTCAGGGAGTCAGTGTTCTAATAAATACAACATGAAACTAAATAAGAAACAGAAACAACAACGTCTGGTGAAGGAACCAAAGGGAGTGACGTATATTTATATAGAAGGTAATCTGGGAGGTGATGGAGTCCAGGTGAGTCTGATGACGAGCAGGTGCGCGTAACGATGATGACAGGTGTGCACCATAATGAGCAACCAGACGACCTAGAGGCCGGAGAGAGAGCACACGTGACAACACACGTTTTCTGTTTATGAAGGAATAAACGATTGACAGGATATAGACCACAAAACAACCAAAAAAAGGTAATTTTACCCCATTAATAACATTTTACTGCAGGGGGCTAAATCAGGGGCACACAGAGTGTTTTCTTGGTAGTCTTAAACAAATCTACTGTGAAACAAAAGTATCCACATCACACACATGGTTATGGACTTAAAAAAAGAAGACACCAGTACCATGTCAGATACAGTTTAAATGTATTTATATTTGAGTTTGCATCTCAATATGACACTTTAAATAAACTCAGCAAAAAAAAAAAAAACGTCCCTTTTTCAGGACCCTGTCTTTCAAAGATAGTTCGTAAAAATCCAAATAACTTAATTTTGACAAAACAATATTGTTAATGTAGTAGTTGTTTAATTTTAACCACCCTTGGGTTATGATGTATATGACATGACAAGATACATTGGCTACTTTAGTCATCTTTTTTTATTGACATGTTTATAATCCAAAAGTATGTTTACAGACAGGAGGGAAATACTGTTTATGTTAAACTGTAGAGAACAAAAACCTTTGGTGAATCAAGGATTCCCTGATATTTTAAATACTACACATGTCCAGAAGGCTGGTTCTGACAAACACATTTCAAAGTTTAAAACGAGGGTGTCAAGACTTACATTTCTTTGAGTCGTCAACTGAAGGGATTTAGGTTGCCAGTTGAGTGAAAAATATATTTTTTAAATACCTGATGTTGATGGTTTTTTACAAACCCAATCAGTTTTCTACATCTAACATCATCACATGGATGTGTTTGGTGAAATGATGTGGAAACAATGTTTATTCAACCAGTGGGAGGCTTTTAAATGCCCCCAAGAAAGTGGAACAAGGAACTCTTCATTGAGACAATGATGAAACAGCAATCCGTGGGAGAGTTGTGGTGGATATTATAAAATAAGGATCTGCTGGAGTCCAAGTCAAACCAAGATTATTTATTTCTGAGCTCAGAGAGAATAACAGAGTTACACAGCGCAGTGTAGACAGTCTGACTTCCTGAAGCATTGGGTGATGGGCACATATCTTTATAGTTTCCTGTTCCTGGGAGGGACTTTATTCATACAAGGACATAGGTGCAGCTGGTTTGCAACACAGGAAGATACTCCCAGGAACAGGAGATTATAATAGGTCAGTTTCACAAGGTTAGTCACATACTCAGTTATGTGGACACATACAATTAACATTTTCCATTACAGAGTCAGTGATAACTTTTATTTCATTAAATCATCAGTGGGCCAACAATGCAAATGTGAACAATGGAGCAAATGCATCACATCCAAATATCACTTGACTATCTGTAGTGCTGGAGGAAAGACACATGCAGATAAACACATACAGTCAGAATTTTAAAAAGGACCATTTAAACACACGGAATCTGATCTACTCTTTATTCAAACTGACATACTCCATATTCAATTAATGTTTTCTCCCGTGTGGATTCTCACATGTCTTTTAAGTGACTGTGATGAGTAATATGTCTTCCCACAGTCTGAGCATTTGTAAGGCTTCTCCCCTGTGTGTATTCGCTCATGAGCTATCAGGCTTCCTAACTCGCTAAATCTCTTTCCACACTGGGAGCAGTGGTAAGGCTTCTCCCCTGTGTGTATTCTCTCATGTTTTTTCTGATTACTTAAGTGGGTAAAACTCTTTCCACACTTGGAGCAGTGGTGCGGCTTTTCCCCTGTATGCATTCTCTCGTGTATTTTCAGGCTCCATAATGTTGCAAAACTCTTTCCACACTGGGAGCAGTGGTGCGGCTTTTCTCCAGTATGTATTCTCTCATGAATTTTCAGTGTCCCTATCGTTGTAAAACTCTTTCCACACTGGGAGCAGTGGTAAGGCTTCTCACCTTTGTGTATTCTCCCAGGTCGTTTCAGGTCCCTTAACTGGTTACAACCTGTTCCAAACTGGGAGCAGTGGTGAGGCTTCTCCAATGTGTTTATTCTCGCATGTTGCTTCAGGTGTCCTTTCTGGTTAAACCTCTTTCCACACTGAGAGCAGTGGTAAGGCTTCTCCCCTGTGTGTATTCTCTCGTGTGTTTTCAGGTTACATAACAGGGTAAAACTCTTTCCGCACTGGGAGCAGAGGTAAGGCTTCTCCCCTGTGTGTATTCTCTCATGTTGTTTCAGGTCCCTTAACCCGTTACAACCCGTTCCACACTGGGAGCAGTGGTAAGGCTTCTCCCCTGTGTGTATTTTCTCATGTTGGTTCAGGTGTCCTTTCTGGTTAAAACGCTTTCCACACTGGGAGCACTGGTGTCGTCTTACTGGGTTGGACATCTCTGGCTCTGGTTCCTCCGAGTCTGGTCTCTCTCCTGCCAAAGACAGATTGTTTATTTAAACAGAGACCTGAATGAAACCTCCACATGATAAAACAGCCTTGCAACGAGGGTAAATCCTAATCAGATCCCTCAATAACCTGAGGCCAGTTTTAACAATCTTGGTGTGATTTTAAAACAAATTATGTTGTATAGCTTCCTGGTAATTACTGATATGTTTACATTACTTATTTTATTAATTCTGTTTTACAAGTCAGAACACAAAAAACTAAACAGTTCTAGGACACTGAAGACACACACGTCGCTGGATTCCAATCAAGCAGGTGATTCTAGATATATAACCTTCATAGTTGTATGATACAGAATGTGACCTACACACTTCCTTGAACCTAAAATAAGTAAATAAGTAATTTAAAGTGATAGTCCAAAACATGTTTCTACGTTGAAGACACAAAGCACATCAGTTACATCTCCCCGTAGTTGAAAGGGTTCGCCACGCTATTTAAATGGCCCAATTTATTTAGACGTTAACACATTTTCAACATTTTAACTGTCACTGATGTCATGACAGTTTGGGTAAAGTAAAAAATAAGGTGAAATATTTTGGGGAGACATTCCTAAAACTGATAGTAACTATATATAGTACATCTAGCCATATTATAAAGTCTGAAAAGGCTTGGTCATTCACATGTTATGAATTCGCTATGACATCATCATATGTTCCTAAAACTGATAGTAACTCTACTGAACAAAAATATAAACGCAATATGTAAAGTAGAGGTCGACCGATTATGATATTTCAACGCCGATACCGATTATTGGAGGACCAAAAAAGCCGATACCGATTAATTGGCCGATTTTTATATATTTTTTGTAATAATGACAATTACAACAATACTGAATGAACACTTATTTTAACTTAATATAATACATCAATAAAATCTATTTAGTCTCAAATAAATAATGAAACATGTTCAATTTGGTTTAAATAATGCCAAAGCAAAGTGTTGGAGAAGAAAGTAAAAGTGCAATATGTGCCATGTAAAAAAGCTAACGTTTAAGTTCCTTGCTCAGAACATGAGAACATATGAAAACTGGTGGTTCCTTTTAACATGAGTCTTCAATATTCTCAGGTAAGAAGTTTTAGGTTGTAGTTATTATAGGAATTATGAGACTATTTCTCTCTATACCGTTTGTATTTCATATACCTTTGACTATTGGATGTTCTTATAGGCACTTTAGTATTGTCAGCCTAATCTCGGGAGTTGATAGGCTTGAAGTCATAAACAGCGCTGTGATTCAAGCATTGCGAAGAGCTGCTGGCAAACGCAGAAAAGTGCTGTTTGAATGAATGCTTACGAGCCTGCTGCTGCCTACCACCGCTCAGTTAGACTGCTGTATCAAATATCAAATCATACACTTAACTATAATACACTGCTCAAAAAAATAAAGGGAACACTAAAATAACACATCCTAGATCTGAATGAATTAAATATTCTTATTAAATACTTTTTTCTTTACATAGTTGAATGTGCTGACAACAAAATCACACAAAAATTATCAATGGAAATCAAATTTATCAACCCATGGAGGTCTGGATTTGGAGACACTCAAAATTAAAGTGGAAAACCACACTACAGGTTGATCCAACTTTGATGTAATGTCCTTAAAACAAGTCAAAATGAGGCTCAGTAGTGTGTGTGGCCTCCACGTGCCTGTATGACCACCCTACAACGCCTGGGCATGCTCCTGATGAGGTGGCGGATGGTCTCCTGAGGGATCTCCTCCCAGACCTGGACTAAAGCATCCGCCAACTCCTGGACAGTCTGTGGTGCACCGTGGCGTTGGTGGATGGAGCGAGACATGATGTCCCAGATGTGCTCAATTGGATTCAGGTCTGGGGAACGGGCGGGCCAGTCCATAGCATCAATGCCTTCCTCTTGCAGGAACTGCTGACACACTCCAGCCACATGAGGTCTAGCATTGTCTTGCATTAGGAGGAACCCAGGGCCAACCGCACCAGCATATGGTCTCACAAGGGGTCTGAGGATCTCATCTCGGTACCTAATGGCAGTCAGGCTACCTCTGGCGAGCACATGGAGGGCTGTGCGGCCCCCCAAAGAAATGCCACCCCACACCATGACTGACCCACCGCCAAACCGGTCATGCTGGAGGATGTTGCAGGCAGCAGAACGTTCTCCACGGCGTCTCCAGACTCTGTCACATCTGTCACATGTGCTCAGTGTGAACCTGCTTTCATCTGTGAAGAGCACAGGGCGCCAGTGGCTAATTTGCCAATCTTGGTGTTCTCTAGCAAATGCCAAACGTCCTGCACGGTGTTGGGCTGTAAGCACAACCCCCACCTGTGGACGTCGGGCCCTCATACCACCCTCATGGAGTCTGTTTCTGACCGTTTGTGCAGACACATGCACATTTGTGGCCTGCTGGAGGTAATTTTGCAGGGCTCTGGCAGTGCTCCTTCTGCTCCTCCTTGCACAAAGGCGGAGGTAGCGGTCCTGCTGCTGGGTTGTTGCCCTCCTACGGCCTCCTGCACGTCTCCTGATGTACTGGCCTGTCTCCTGGTAGCGCCTCCATGCTCTGGACACTACGCTGACAGACACAGCAAACCTTCTTGCCACAGCTCGCATTGATGTGCCATCCTGGATGAGCTGCACTACCTGAGCCACTTGTGTGGGTTGTAGCCTCCGTCTCATGCTACCACTAGAGTGAAAGCACCGCCAGCATTCAAAAGTGACCAAAACATCAGCCAGGAAGCATAGGAAATGAGAAGTCGTCTGTGGTTACCACCTGCAGAACCACTCCTTTATTGGGGGTGTCTTGCTAATTGCCTATAATTTCCACCTGTTGTCTATTCCATTTGCACAACAGCATGTGAAATTTATTGTCAATCGGTGTTGCTTCCTAAGTGGACAGTTTGATTTCACAGAAGTGTGATTGACTTGGAGTTACATTGTGTTGTTTAAGTGTTCCCTTTATTTTTTTGAGCAGTGTATAATAAACACATAGAAATACGAGCCGTAGGTCATTAATATGGTCAAATCCGGAAACTATAATTTCGAAAACAAAACGTTTATTATTTTTGTGAAATACGGAACCGTTCCGTATTTTATCAAATGGGTGGCATCCCTAAGTCTAAATATTGCTGTTACATTGCACAACCTTCAATGTCATGTCATAATAATGTAAAATTCTGGCAAATTAATTACGGTCTTTATTAGGAAGAAATGGTCTTCACACAGTTCGCAACGAGCCAGGCGGCCCAAACTGCAGCATATACCCTGACGGGGAATTCCCTTTTGTTAAATCATCACCCGTTTGGCGAAGTAGGTGATTCGATGATAAATTAACAGGCACCGCATTGATCATATGTAACACAGTACAACTATGTGTAACTAGTGATTATGTTGATATTGATATTCTAGATTATGGGTAAACTTCTCCTTTAAAGCATCATTGATCATATGTAACACAGTACAACTATGTGTAACTAGTGATTATGTTAATATTGATATTCTAGATTATAGGTAAACTTCTCCTTTAAAGCATCATTGATCATATGTAACGCAGTACAACTATGTGTAGGTAACTAGTGATTATGTTGATATTGATATTCTAGATTATGGGTAAACTTCTCCTTTAAAGCATCATTGATCATATGTAACACAGTACAACTATGTGTAACTAGTGATTATGTTGATATTGATATTCTAGATTATGGGTAAACTTCTCCTTTAAAGCATCATTGATCATATGTAACGCAGTACAACTATGTGTAACTAGTGATTATGTTAATATTGATATTCTAGATTATAGGTAAACTTCTCCTTTAAAGCATCATTGATCATATGTAACACAGTACAACTATGTGTAACTAGTGATTATGTTAATATTGATATTCTAGATTATAGGTAAACTTCTCCTTTAAAGCATCATTGATCATATGTAACGCAGTACAACTATGTGTAGGTAACTAGTGATTATGTTAATATTGATATTCTAGATTATAGGTAAACTTCTCCTTTAAAGCATCATTGATCATATGTAACACAGTACAACTATGTGTAACTAGTGATTATGTTAATATTGATATTCTAGATTATAGGTAAACTTCTCCTTTAAAGCATCATTGATCATATGTAACGCAGTACAACTATGTGTAGGTAACTAGTGATTATGTTGATATTGATGTTCTAGATTATGGGTAAACTTCTCCTTTAAAGCATCATTGATCATATGTAACGCAGTACAACTATGTGTAACTAGTGATTATGTTAATATTGATATTCTAGATTATGGGTAAACTTCTTCTTTAAAGCATTATTGAAAAATAATGAATTGAAGTTGGAACATTTGTAACATTTGTAGACTAGAGATAAAGAATGTTGGGCCAGTAACCGAAAGGTCTCCGGTTCGAATCCCCACGCCAGCAAGTTGGAAAACTCCTCCTTTAAGACTCCATAATGCTTCATCATTAGATGCTACAGTCCTCCTTTATGACTCCATCATGTTTCATCATTAGATGCTACAGTCCTCCTTTATGACTCCATAATGTTTCATCATTAGATGCTACAGTCCTCCTATAAGACTCCATAATGTTTCATCATTAGATGCTACAGTCCTCCTGTAACACTGGATGTTTTAAGGAAAAGGGTTTGTAAAACATGTACCTAACATCAGATCATCTTGAAACTTTCTCTCTAAAGCTAACTTTCATCAAGGTTTAATATGGTCTATTGGTTTCTCTCTTTTCATTGGCAGAATCCTTTTTCAGTGTTATGATATTCATAACATCCATATCCACCAGTCTATCTTCCTGTCAACTAACAGAGCTCTGCTGGTTGTCCTGGTAACAGATACCAGTCTATCTTCATGTCAACTAACAGACCTCTGCTGGTTGTCCTGGTAACAGATACCAGTGGGCAGATCTATTGTATTTGTTCAAACTAAACTACAGCACTTACTTTGATGTGTCAAATCTGATCCTTTCTTCTCTTTTCCTCCTCTCACAGTTCCATTCAGCCCCGTTGTTTTCCTGCAGTCAACAAGCAGCACAGACAACCTCTTCATACCCAGCAGTAAGGTGGTACCGGGAGAGGCACGGGCGGAAGAGGCTGGGCTAGCGTTGTCCTGGTAACCATAAAGAGGGGACACAGACACATATCATTATGGATGCTGATGCCACTGTTGTCATGAAGTGCTTTACAGAAACCCAGCCCAGACCCCGATAGAGCAAGCTGTATGCTAGAACAAACCAAGCTGTACCATCTGGTGTTCTGATCTGGAGAGACTCTTCTCTGCCTCGTCAGCAGGATGTTGTTGAGGCTCCCCAGAGGATCCACAATAGTCATGTCTCTCTCCTGTGTGAATGAGAACATCAAACAGATGGTAAACTTATGATCTTCTACTGCAATCATAGGGTCTAACAAGAGGCATGAATATGTCTAAAATGGCCACTTTCATCATGATTTTATAAAATACTGTGTGATGCAATTGTAAAGGGGTCGTTATATGAAATGGGTGCCTTTTGTGTCGCTTTGATATTTTAAGAAGAAATTACGCACCAGTATTGAATTTTATATTAGATGAAGTGCACTTTAATACATCTAATTCAATAAATCTAATTTAAATCTCCCAAAAATATATGTACCAATGGCAGATTAACCCTTTAACAATTTATACAGTACTGAACAACATATTAAAGTGTAGAATTTCAGTAGAACACCCCCACAGTTCAACAACTGCATAGTTTGTGCCCCTGCTTTTAAGACAGTACTCACTGGAGTTAATCTGATATTCTGTCTCCTCCTCTTTCACTCTCAAAACGTCTTCCTCCTTCACCTTTATAGAGATAGCATCCTCTTCCTCTCTAAAAGGTTCTTTCTCTTCTTTCACCATAACAGCCTCCTCTTCCTCCTTTATCATTCTGAAAGCTTCTTCCCCTCCTTTTACTGTAATATCCTCCTCTTCTTTTACCATTCTGAAAGCTCCTTCCCCTCCTTTTACTGTAATATGCTCTTCCCCCTCCTTTATCATTCTGAAAGCTTCTTCTTCTCTTTTCACTGTAACACCCTCCTCTTCTTCTTCAAAGACAATGTTCAGCCCCAGAGCTTCTTTCTCCGTCCAGCAGACACCCTGTTCTTTAGCAGGGGAGGAGTAGCTTTGTGAACTCATGGCCAGAGACGTTAGCTAGCTAGTTAGCTGGTTAGCTAGCTAGTTAGCATTAGCCTAGTGCTAGGCTCAGTGTCAGTCTTTAACAAGTTTGCAAATTAGGTTAAAGTTAACCAATTGATACGTCAACATAAGTTAGTTTAAAACACTGAGATTAGCTAATGTACATTAACATGTTCTAAAGCGTCAATCTTTCCGTTTTATGTTGGCTAGCAAGCTACCGAGGTGGTTGAAAGAGTAGCCGTGTTGTTGTTCCTGAAGAAGCGTCCCGTCCACTAGATTATTCACCTGAAAGACGCACTTCGCCATCTGCTGACTGGAGTGGGTAACGCAATTTGGAAACAATAGTTACTACACTTTTTGTGTCGGAAAGAACGTCATAATAATTTAACAATAAGCTGATATATTTTCACTTACGTCTTACAACTAATAAGATTTGATTTAAGATTTTCCTGTACACAGACGTAGGTCTTAATAGGAATATGTA
This sequence comes from Salvelinus fontinalis, assembly GCF_029448725.1. Classification (NCBI taxonomy): domain Eukaryota; kingdom Metazoa; phylum Chordata; class Actinopteri; order Salmoniformes; family Salmonidae; genus Salvelinus; species Salvelinus fontinalis. The sequence continues at coordinate 5,838,303 of NC_074704.1, forward strand.
GATGGTGAATAAATACATCTATGAATAGGTAGTGTTTTAATACACATTTTCTCTGTTAATTTTTCACATTCGTTTTTATCTAGATGTGACGGCACTATTCCCTTAAAGCCACGCTCTATAAGATACAAATCGTCCTGTAAACAATAGAGCAAATGCATCACATGCAAATAGCACTTGATTATCTGTAGTGCTTTACACTGAGTCTACAAAACATTAAGAACACCTGCTCCTTCCATGACTTAGACTGACTTGGTGAATCCAGGCTAAAGCTATGATCCCTTACTGATGTCACTAGTTAAATCCACTTCAATCAGTGTAGATGAAGGGGGGAGACAGGTTAAATAAGGATTGTTAAGCCTTGAGACAAATGAGACATGGATTGTGAATGTGTGCCATTCAGAGGGTGAATTGGGAAGACAAAATATTTAAGTGCCTTTGAACGGGGTATGGTAGTAGGTGCCAGGCGCACCGGTTTGTGTCAAGAACTGCAACACTGCTGAGTTTTTCACCTCAACAGTTTCCCGCGTGTACAAAGAATGGTCCACCACCCTAACAGTGGCGGTCAGTGCCGTTTAAGATGAGGGAGGACGATTTTGTTTATCATGAGCATGGCCTTATTTCTATTACAGCATATTGGATGAATGTCATTCATATTCCATTCACCCTGTTCAATGTAACAGCGATAGGTTTAGACTACTACATGATTCTCAAATGTTCCCTTTACCAATCATGAGGCTGCTACAACCTAGCCTATGAATGAAGTTTACAACGTAGGCGCACACAGGTCAGTGACAGTGACACATTCAATACCGCCTTGCACACGCTTGCCTGCATCTAGCTGATATAGTGGGTAATCATTAGTCCAACAGTTACAAACAAGAGTTTCTATTGGACAAATTCAGGTATGTTTATCCCTGTTTTGTTCTGTTTAAGAAACGTTTTTCAACAACAATCGGCAACATGAATACACCCCTGTTCACACGTGAACACAGTTCACTTTCATTACAGCCACGTTGTATTCCTTCTCACATCTATGTGCTCTCCTCTTATCACCTTCTCCCTTTGTTTCTGTACTTCAATGCACAACACATCAGCTGTATGTGATCAGGCAAAAAAAACTTTCCAAGCCAACCATATCATAACTGCTACACACAGATTCGTTGTCGCCATATTAGCTAAAGTAACGTCATAGTCAACACAGCTAATAGAATTAATGCGTTAGTAAACCTGCTACAATCATGCAGTAACGTTACAGTGTACAGTCAAAGCTGGGACCGAGAGACTGAAAAACAGCTTCTATATCAAGGCCATCAGACTGTTAAATAGCCATCACTAGCACATTAGAGGCTGCTGCCCTATATACATAGACTATTCATATCTGGCCACATTAATAAATGGAACACTAGTCACTTTAATCATGTTTACATATCCTGCATTACTCATCTCATATGCAGTGTACAGTAAGCAGTTTTAGCAATTACACCAAAGGGTCCCAGTGGCAACTAATTAGTCAAACCAAAAGCTTACCTTGACTTGGAAGAGTTACAGTGTTGTGTTGGATAGTCATAGACAGCTAGCTAACATAGCACTCCTCTGTTTAAGCAGGGTGTTTGAGTAGGCTAAACTAGCTAGCTGCATTTGCTAACTAAGTAAGAGAAACTGAAAGTGGAAAAAAGTGAGGCACAGACGTCAGTTCAACATCTAGTTTCTATTTACATTTCTTTGAGTAGTCAAGTAAAGTGAATTCAACATGAAATCAACACAAAATGTCACCTGTAACTGGATTTAGGTTGCCAGTTGGGTGAAAAATAGATAAACATTCCTGTGTTGATGGCTTTTTACAGATCCAATCAGTTTTCTACATTGATCTAACATCATCACATTGATTTGTTTGGTTTAAATAACATGGAAACGTTTATTCAACCAGTGGGAGGCTTGCACATTCCCCCAGGAAAGTGGAACGAGGAACTCTTCATTGAGACAATGATGAAACAGCAATCCGTGGGAGAGTTGTGGTGGATATTATAAAATAAGGATCTGCTGGAGTCCAAGTCAAACCAAGATTCTTTATTTCTGAGCTCAGAGAGAATAACAGTTACACAGCGCAGTGTAGACAGTCTGAATTCCTGAAGCATTGAGTGATGGGCACATATCTTTATAGTTTCCTGTTCCTGGGAGGGACTTTATTCATACAAGGACGCAGGTGCAGCTGGTTTGCAACACAGGATGATACTCCCAGAAACAGGAGATTATAATAGGACAGTTTCACAAGGTTAGTCACATACTCAGTTATGTGGACACATACAATTAACATTTTGCATTACAGAGTCTGTGAACATTTTCATGTCATTAAATATTCAGTGGGCCTACAATGCAAACGTAAACAATGGAACAAATGCATCACAACCAAATATCACTTGATTATCTGTAGTGCTGGAGGAATGACACACCCAGATAAACACACACAGTCAGAATTTTAAAAAGGACCATTTAAACACACGGAATCTGATCTACTCTATATTCAAACTGACATAACTCCATATTCAATTAATGTATTCTAATAAAAACATACAAATATATGTTTGAGTATACTGTGTTCAATTCAATTTCATACGGTAAAAACAGGTAAACACATTCTCAGTCAACAATATAAGACAATTGGAGCACTGTGTATGTTCTCTGATGAATTTTAAGTCAATGTGATGTGAAATATCAATGTACACACTAGGAGAAGTAATTATTCTCCCGTGTGGATTCTCACATGACGTTTAAGTGACGGTGATGAGTAATATGTCTTCCCACAGTCTGGGCATGTGTAAGGCTTCTCCCCTGTGTGCAGTCTCGTGTGATCTTTCAGCTTACTTGAATAGTTAAAACGCTTCCCGCAGTGGGAGCAGTGGTAAGGCTTCTCCCCTGTGTGATTTCTTGCATGACGTTTAAGTGACTGTGATGAGAAATACGTCTTCCCACAGTCTGAGCATTTGTAAGGATTCTCCCCTGTGTGCAGTCTCATGTGTTCTTTCAGCTTTCCTGACCTGTTAAAACTATTTCCACACTGGGAGCAGTGGTAAGGCTTCTCCCCTGTGTGTATTCGATCATGAGCTTTCATGTGTCCTAACAGGTTAAAACTCTTTCCACACTGGGAGCAATTGTAAGGCTTCGCCCCTGTGTGTATTCGCTCATGAGCTTTCAGGTGACCTAACTGGTTAAACCTCTTTCCACACTGGGAGCAATGGTGTGGCTTCACTCCTGTGTGTATCCTCTCATGTTTTTTCATGTTACCTAACTGGTTAAAACTCTTTCCACAACAGTTGCAATGGAAAGGCTTCTCCCCTGTGTGTATCCTCTCATGTTTTTTCATGTTAGCTAACTGGTTAAAACTCTTTCCACACTGGGCACAATGATATGGCATCTCCCCTGTGTGTATTCGCTCATGAGATTTCAGGTGTCCTAAGCGGCTACAACTCTTTCCACACTGGGCGCAATGGTGTGGCTTCGCTCCTGTGTGTGTCAACTCATGTCTTTTCAGGGATCCTAATGTGGCAAACCTTTTTCCACACTGGGAGCAGAGGTGTAGTCTTGCTAGTTTGGACGTCTCTGGTTCTTCCGTATTTTCTCCTGCCAAAGACAGTGTTTATTTAAAGAGAGACCTGAATGAAACCTCTACATCAGGTATTCACAAACTGGGACAATGCCATCGGGGTGCGCCAAATAAAAATGTGATTGACATTAAAAAATAAAAAAAATATATTCTTAATTTTCAAAGAGTCCATTTATATTTTCCAACGAGGCTATACATTTGGGTGAGTTTTTTCTCTCGCCTGAGTAGCCTCATTTCACTGCCAAAAATAAAATGTAACCATCTAGTGTACTCGCTAAATTACAACACAATGTCAAAAACAGGTAGCCTAGTCAAATAATTATGTAGCCAAACGTAGCTGCTGTTCTTTCCGTTTGCTCTAAAATGGAAAGATGGTTAAAAAGGTAAGGCCCGCGTCCATAGACACACATACCAGCTCTACTACCAGCAGTACAACACCTGCAACTGTCGACGACACAAGTTGTTCTGCTTCCACAAGCACATCCAATGCTAGCATCAGTAATTCTACATTTATTGTTAGCCCAGCTAGCATGGACACTGACAGTTGTGAATCTGATGCAGCCGAAGAGCTACTGCCCCCTTACCTGGGAAAGCACCAAACAACAGACAGGAACGTTGGACCAGCGAAGAGGCGCAAATATGATGAGAACTACATTGATTTGGGGCTCACTTATACTGGGAGTATTGCCTTTCCTCAGTCACAGTGTTATGTGCAAAAGTAGTCTCTCAACTCGATCAAACCTTCCCTCTTGCGCAGACATTTAGAAACAAAATAACAACAAAACAGCAATTGGCATGCTGACTGCAGGAACATCCACCGGAGCTGTTGCCAGAGAACTGAATGTTAATTTCTCTACCACAAGTCGCCTCCAACATTCTTTTAGAGAATTTGGCAGTACATCCAACCGGCCTCACAACCGCAGACCACTTTTAACAATGCCAGCCCAGTAGGTCCATGTCATCTGAGACCAGCCACCTGGACAGCTGATGAAACTGAGGAGTATTTATCTCTGTAATAAAGCCCTTTCGTGGGGGAAAAACGAATTCTGATTGGCTGGGCTGGGTTATGCCCTCCCAGGGCCACCGATGGCTGCCCTCCTGTCAAGTCCATAGATTAGGGCCTAATGAATTTATTTACTTTGACTTATTTGAACTGTAAATCATTAAAATTGTTGCATGTTGCATTTATATTTTTATTCAGTAGATATATACAGTGCCTTCGGAAAGTATTCAGACTCCTTAACTTTGTCCAAATTTTGTTAGGTTACAGCCTTATTCTAAAATTGATTCAATTGTTTTTTTCCCCCTCATCAATCTACACACAGGACCCCATCATGACAAAACAAAAACTTTTAAGAAATGTTTGCTAATTTATTAAAAATAACAAACTGTATTATCACATTTACATAAGTAGGCAGACCCTTTACTCAGTACTTTGCTGAAGCACCTTTAGCAGCGATTACAGCATTGAGTCTTCTTGGGTATGATGCTACAAGCTTGAGACACCTGTATTTGCAGAGTTTTTCCCATTCTTCTCTGCAGATCCCCTCAAGCTCTGTCAGGTTGGATGGGGAGCATGGGAAGCACGATAACCAGCTCAGTTTCGAGTCTCATAGCAAAGGATCTGAATACTTTCTATTTTTTCATACATTTGCAAAAATTTCTAAAATCCTGTTTGCTTTGCCATTAAGGAATATTGTGTGTAGATTGATGAGGAATATTTATTTTTTAAATCCATTTTAGAATCAGGTTGTAACTTAACAAAATATGGAAAAAGTAAAGAGGTCTGAATTGTTTCCGAAGGCACTGTATATAGTGTATATAATAATGTATATAGTGTATATAATAATGTATATAGTGTATATAATAATGTATATAATAATGTATATAGTGAATATAATGATGTATATAGTGTATATAATAATGTATATAGTGTATATAATAATGTATATAGTGTATATAATAATGTATATAGTGTATATAATAATGTATATAGTGTATATAATAATGTATATAATAATGTATATAGTGTATATAATAATATATGTAGTGTATATAATAATGTATACAGCCATGTTGTGAAGTATGAAAAGGCTTGTTCATTCACATCATGAATTCACTATGACATCATCATATTTGTATATGTTTTATGGGTTGAAAAAAAAGCCATAACTAATAAAATAACAAATTAACTGGCAAAGCAGCAGAGCGAGGCCCGCGTAATCCAGCAAAGTCACAAGTCACGTGTTTGCAGCTGTTTCAGTACAACACTACAGAGAGGGGGAGAGGACAAACTTCACTGGACTAGTTTCAATGTATGGAATCACTTAGGAGTTTCTGGATGTTGGGTAAACTTCTCCTTTAAAGCATCATTGAGAAATAATGAATTGAAGTTGTAACATTTGTAGACTAGCGGTTAAGAGTGTTGGGCCAGTAACTGAAAGGTCGCTGGTTCAAATCTGCCGTTCTGTCCTTGAGCAAGGCAGTTAACTCCCAACAACAACTGCTCCTCGGGCACTGATGACGTGGACATTGATTAACAAGCGCCCGCACCTCTCTGATTCAGAGGGGTTTGGTTCAATGCAGAAGACACATTTAGGGTGAATGGATTCAGCTGACTAGACATCCCCTTTCCTTTCCCTTTTCATCCCAGTCCTCCTTTAAGACTCCATAATGTTTAATCATCAGATGCTACAGTCCTCCTTTAAGACTCCATAATGTTTCATCATTAGATGCTACAGTCCTCCTTTAAGACTCTATAATGTTTCATCATCAGATGCTACAGTCCTCCTTTAAGACTCCATAATGTTTCATCATTAGATGCTACAGTCCTCCTTTAAGACTCCATAATGTTTC